>NW_020451178.1:0-136511 GCF_003343035.1 Apteryx rowi
TGAAACACAGACAATTCCATCTGAACATGAGGAAATACTTTTTCACTGTGAGGGTGACAGAGCACTGGAACAGGTTGCCCAGAGAGGTGGTGGAGTCTCCTTCTCTGGAGATATTCAAAACCTGCCTGGATGCGATCCTGTGCAATGTGCTCTAGGTGACCCTGCTTGAGCAGGGGGGTTGGACTAGATGATCTCCAGAGGTCCCTTCCAACCTCAGTGATTCTGTGATTCTGTGATTATTAGACAGCAATAAGTACATGTGGATATAAAATGTCAGGCTAGCACATATTGATAGCAGTTCATTCGCAAGCCTGGACCCTTGGTTGCAGTATTTCTGGGTTAATAGAAACTACACTGTTCCCAGGAATGCAGGAGTTTGCTGAGCCTTAAGGAACACAGGCCTTTGAAAGGACAGCATATCACATGCTTTCAGTTATGATTTTTCTTGGAGTCTATTAAATGTGGGTATATGCGGAGTGGCAGTAGTGGTGGTGGGGGGAACCACCAGGAGACAACTAACTGAAAGTCACCACTGCACCCATTCTACTGTTTTAGGCCAATGTCCATCTGCTTTCATTACTCCCCAGAACATTCTGCCATGCAAAAAAAGTTCAAAATAAAGTGGAAAAGAGTGCAAAAAGGAGGTAGAGGTGACAAAAGAATTATAGACTAGTTTAACTTAGCTCCCTTCCATTTCTGCTACTGTGACCCACTCATTAAGGGTGCACAAAAGCCATAGCTGTAACACAGCCTCTCTTCCCCCATGCAACATGCCACTAGAGCATTACAGAAGAACTGATTTCTGAAAGGACTCTGTCATAGGATTAAAAGGAAACTATCCTGTATAGAGAGTCATGAACCTGCAGAATACATTACAGAGGAGAGGCCATCAGTGCCGTGTAATGGTGGAAGCTGTGAAACAGCAAGAAAGTCCAACTTTTACAAAGAACTCTCTACAGAGCTGACAGATCACAAGTTTATTTTAAAAGAATGAATGGTGGGGTCAGTTCCAGCCTAGCAGGACCTAACTAGTCTACAACACCTGCTATACTTTAACTGTTGTTTCTGTCCGAGGGATGTACACGGAACTTCTCCCTCTCCTTTGCAACATTACTCTTCCTCCTGCTTTACTTCCAGGTTACTCACAAGAGGCAAGCTGAATCCATCAATAGAAATTTTACAAAAAATGAGGATGTCCCTCCTATCGCAGTGTAAGCTACTGATAATTTGTGTCATAAACATTATGGGCCTTCTATCTATTTTGTTACTACATGACAAGGAGATAGAGATATGTTACCTAAGAGAGTCATCAGTACTAATCAGGGATCAGTTTGGCCTTGAAATTCAGCTCAGTACCCTAGTTACTAGAGATCTGAACTTAACTGCAAACTATATCAGACTTCTGTATGACCTTGGATAACTACAAGCTTTTGGTTCCTCATACACAAAATAAGAAAACACTTCTTTTCATCTACCAGGCACTGAAAATAAAGCTGATTATTTGTAAATCTTGTTATCAGCCATAAACCCTGTTAACAAAGAACCTAGGTAAAGCAAACCTCATAAGTCTCTTTTCCCAGGATAGCCTTCTGTTAGGGCTGCTCTTGTGCCATTGCAATAAAATCATTTGTGATGTGAAATAGGCAAGTGAACTGAACAATGTAAGAGCTCACTAAGACTTTATTTAGACTTTTATCAGTCCATCTGCTATTGCCATTGTTTCCTGGGCTGCATATTAACAGGTTGAGAGAAGATATACAAAGTATATATTAGAATCCACTTAATTTCTACAACAGTGAACTTTAGTTCCTGTCTCCCACTTGCCAAATGTATACACACTGAACAGAACACAGGAGCAAACTGAAGCTGTACAAGACTGGTTCCTACAGTAAAAGCTCTGATAAGCGAACTACTTTGACTAGCTTCAGATAACAATAGGAATTATTGTATCACACACAAAGTAAAGGCTCAGCAACCTGAATATCTGCCTAAGGTTTTCTATGATCTGTAACGTGAATGACAGAAGTGGGGGAAATGCACACCACAGTCTAGCCAAAGCTTCCTCTCTTTCTTTTGCATTAATACCAGATACTGAAAAAGCTACACATTTACTTCAGTGCATGACCAAATCCTGCTGCTTTGTACTAAGCAAGGACAGCAGCTTTTCAATACAACAAGAAGTCTCCAGACACTTACCTTTGAGCTTCTGGAGTTCGTCCCTCAGGTCAGGCCCAGCATGCATGAAGACACTTTCAGATACTGGATTCTTATCTGTGAGAGACTCATTACTGGTATTTACTATGGCTGTGCAGTTCAATAGTGCTACATCTCCTTTCCTGAGGAAACAAGGAAGCAGTTTATCACAGGCTACATGTCAAATTAAAAGCAGGATATCCTCAATGTAAGTGCTAACAAGCAATGCTAAGTTAAAGGAAAACCATTAACAGCACTCCAGTACCCACATAGCATAATGTACCCTGACATGCTGTGATGGTGTGCTCCTTCCCTCCCCCCCCCCCCCCCCCGATGTGCTCTCTCCCCCTCAGCCTGACCTCCCTGTAAGCAGCACATATGTAGGGGCTAGTTGAGCATGCGCCTACTAAGGCCCATCTAGTATGCAAATATGACTATGAGTCAATCATCTCCCCCCTCATAAATAGGGGGCAGCCCAGAGCCCATTGAGCTCTCCTCCATGGCAGTGGGCTGCACTGCAGAACCTCCTCTTGAACAGGGATGCCTATCAAGATCACTCCTTGAGGTGGAGAGATTCCTTACCCACAACAGATCCTTAGTAAGTGATTAACAGCATGCTGAACTTTTGCGAACTTCACGAAACTTTGCTGAGTTATATCTCTGACCAATTGCACACATAGTTCCTTAGACATAAACCGTTGACCAAGTCTGAGACTAGGACTGGATCCAGCTGCACCCAGGCTCCTCTCCAAAGGAGTTTAGAAAGCAAGGGGGTCGAGTCTGAACCTTGTGACTCAATGGGAGGGTCTCCATTGCACACGCATCTGACCCTGTCCTTCATGCAGTAAATAACTGAGTGAACCTTGCTAATCAAACCTTGTTAAATCATTCTTATTTACGATTGAACTTTGTTAAGTCACTGTCTTACTGTAATAAATGTAGTGCTGCTTCCCCCTTACGAGGGAAGTGCATCACTCCTTTCGCGACACATGCTCACCATGCAGAACCATCCTTTGCCTCTAAGTAATAGAGAAAGATTGCATGCAATGCCTCATTTCCTTAAAACCTCCCAGCCTCAATAGTAGCTTAACATTGTCCATAGAAAAGGCAACGTTGCAGTCTTACACGGCATAGTTTTGTTAACAGAACATACAAAGCAGCGTGTGAAATTGATAGAGCATAACATGTTCCCAAAATCACATTTTATCTCTTAGAGATAAGAGGATAGCCCTTGTGGTATGTTACTTTTGAAAACTGAACACTGAAGTTATTCAGTGTGGTCTTTTCTGTTTGCAGACACACTATCCAGGGTACCTTGCTGCTGCTTGTCCTCAGACCACTGAACACCTAGACTGACACTGCAGCTAGTCTGAACCCACAATTTGATTATGTTCATTCTGCTGCTAAAGGATCAGACAAGCAGAAGATAAACAAAGTGGAGATGCACGAGAGAAGACGGAATAGCAGAACTCTGACCCACTCTTTTTCACAGCAGCAGCTGTTAGAGACTTTGGGATCAAAGAGCATGGGAGCAGAAAGAAAGATTACCCTGCCCAGGGAGAGTTTTAAATGATGTTCAAATTGCAGACATATACTATATTCAAGACCAAGTCATAGGAGATGTCTAACTTTTTCTTTCTTTCTTTCCTTACTTAATCAGGTTCAGGAGATCCCTGCACAATTTACTGCATGTATGAACCAGGAAAGAGGGCTGCTCCCTGAACCTGCGTCACTGCAAAATCCTTCTCTCTTCATATTGATTGTCAGAATGTTACTCTTCCAGAGACTAGGTGAAAGAATCTGAGTAACAGGAAGGAAAAACTGATGGAGAAAGTTCACCTCAGCACACTGTACTTGTCAACAGATTTTGGTAGAAAAACAGAGATGGAACACAGGGAATGTAGACGGAGAAGGGAAGAAAAAAATAAAATCCCCCAAACAAGCCACAAGAAACATACGAAAGAAAGAAATACTAATCTAAAATAAAGATACTAATACTAATCTAAAATAAAGAAGAAGTGAAAGTGGCAGAGCAAAAGAATAAAGCCAGCAGAGCAAATAAATCAGAAAAGCTGGTAGACAGAAAGTATATTTTAAAAAAATTCAAAAAGTTGTATGAAAGTGACTGATCAGGTTTTACTATTAAATATCCAATGTGACAGAGAGCAGGAAGTATTGCT
Source organism: Apteryx rowi (assembly GCF_003343035.1). Classification (NCBI taxonomy): domain Eukaryota; kingdom Metazoa; phylum Chordata; class Aves; order Apterygiformes; family Apterygidae; genus Apteryx; species Apteryx rowi. The sequence goes on from NW_020451178.1 coordinate 4,374, forward strand.
CATCTGCTGCATGAAAGAATGCCTGCGAACATGTAATTTATAATCTATAGTGAAGCAAATCTCAGACTTCCAGATTTACAGTGAATGAAAAGATTTCTTGAATCAGACATTACAGGTCTGGGAAGAAAGTAAAGAGGGTTTGAATGCTTTATTCTATAGCAACGACCATTGCTATAGAGGCAGTAAGATCCTGCAATAAAGGAATGAAATGATTGCAAAGACATTAGAGTCATACGGAACTTACCATAAGATTATTTTTGCATTGATGTCTTTCCTGTATGGAAAGGGTGATCTAACGTCGACTTGAGCTCTTTCAACAGGGTTTTGGTGAGAGTTCAGCTGCTTAGCCTCATAGACATCAGTCCAGCCTGGCAAACTGTCAACATCCACAAATTGGGAAGGAGCACCCAAGGGATCCATGGAATGGAAAAAACAACTCCTTTTTTTTCCTGCTAACTTGTCACACACACTCCAATTCTTACTGGAGTCTTCCAGGTGCTTTAAAGGAAGAAAATAAAACAGGGTCACCAGCTGTTCACTAAGAGTAATTCCCGCAGAGCCAGACCTTTCACAAGGCTGCAATTCAACTACAGCTAACAGAAGAGAGAAAAGCAGTTTTCCTTCCAACTCATCCTCTCTGTCACTCTCTCTCTCACACACACATACACACTTTGTTATCTGTATGCAAAAGGGCAATGCAAACGCTTGTGGAATACCTGCAGGGAGAGAAGCTTTTTCCAACAGTACAAGACAAAAGCACTTGAAAACACTGTCCTTATCACTAAACTGGTCCCACAGATTTGTGATCTTTATCTTGAAAATGCTGAACATGAAATTTTGAAGTGTAGAAAGGACCTTAGTCATCCTGCCAATTATTATTTCTTTATTTAAAAGAAGTAGCAAATTTGCAGCAGGGTGTACATAATATATCCCTTCAGGTATTTTTTGGTTTTGTCCTGGAACACGCTAAACAAACCAACCAAACAATGACACAAACAAACAAAAACCACACACCCTCCAAATTTCACAACCCTTGCAGTTCAGTGAATTCTGCAGCACTGCAGATTAGTTATACTCCTTAGTTCTTACAGTCCTGCACTTAAACACAGAAACCCTTCTCCCAAATAGGTTTTGCAAAGCAGAGAACAAAGATGTAAATTTGAACACTGGCCAACAAACTTCCAGTACTGAAGCAGACTGACCTCTGCTACCTATCTCGCTATTTCTTCAGAAGGCTGGGATAACACTGCTTGCTAGATTAAGTACTCAGACTCCCTGAAGCATACGTTTCAATTGCTCACACATACTAACACCTGAGCTACTATATTTTCATTGCTCCTAAACCACGAACTGGAATGAAGTGCATTTATTTATCTATTAGTGCATTAAGCTAGCAGAAGTACGCTAGCTTCAGTTACTACTGTAACTTCAGTTTGCCACAGACATTATTTAATCTTTTTTTGCAGCTTCATCATTGATGACACCTTGACAAAATATCATCCACAAACGCTCATTCCAGAACAGGAATGATAAAAGAGATTCATTAGCTAGGAAAAAAAAAGAGCTCAACTCAAACTGATAGGTAATAAAGGCAGACACTACAACAAAGATAGCCATAACAGCACCTAAGTAAGAATTTTGACACAAAGAGCTGGGAGAAAAGAGATGAACAAAAACATAAGAGTAGTTAAACTGGCTTTGGCCAAAGGCCTATCCGTCCCAGCGTCCCCTCTCTGAGGAAGAGTCAGAAGGGGGGCCTAGGGAAGATGGTAAGAAGAGGCAGAAGTGAACAGGGGTATAAGCAATATTTCTCCTGGATATTCTCCCCCTAAATTTGTAGTTTGGGGACCTCCTGAGACAGAGATGGTAGTTCTGCATGGATCACAAGTTTGAAATGCAGAATAAGGAGCTGCAAATTGAATTCAAAATGCCCCAAACACTGCACACGCAGATGCATTACTGACAGAGAATGTTCTTTCTCTCGCTCTCTTTAAACCAACTACCTGAATCCAGGCAAAGCAGCAGCTGGTAACCTTCATCTGTTGCCTAAGAAACAAATGCCACCAAGGCATATGAATTTCAACAATAACTGCAGAGCAGAAATGGCACAGTTTTCTTCTTCAGAACAAATTTGAACTCTGACTAACAGGGGAAAAAAAAAAAAAAGAAACCTAACCACCTCTAAGCAGCTTATGTCTTCACTATAAACTGGAAGCAAAACCAAAGGCAACCCTTCTTCCGCTTCCCTATTACACCTCTGCATGGTTTCCCACCTATATGACAGCAAGCTTCCTAAGAAGCAAGCGATCTCCAGCCACGCCAGGTTATAAGCCAGAGAAATTAAACCGCGGGCTAAATCTCCTCCCCCCCCCTCCCCAGTGCACTTCCTTACGGTTACGAGCACCAAAAGGGGACCTCCCCGTTCTCAAAGGAAGCTTCTGAAGCTCGAAGCAGACGTTTACCAGAAGGAATCAAGCAAAGAGATTGTGCCTGAAAGCAGATAAAAATTCACCCCCGCCCGGGCACCGCCGGCTGCTCGGCCGGGGGCTGATAAACACAGCGAACCGCGCCGCGGCCTCCAGCCCCGCGGGCCTCCCTGGGGGCCGCCGCTCCGAGACCCCCGCCCGTTTTGCACTCAGCCCCGCCGCTTCCCGGCTCCCGCCGCAGGGACACGCTCCGCGGGGACGGGCGGCTCCAGGGGGAAGGGCCGGGGCCGGCGCGGCCGCAGCCCGGGGCGAAGGCAACCGCCACCGCAACAGCCGCCTCCCCCCGGCCCGGCCCGGCCCGGCCCGGCCCGGCCCGGTCCCGTCCTGCCCTTAGCAACGCGCCACCGCCGCCCTTAGCAACAGCGGCCCCTCCCCCAGGGCGGCCGCGCAGCAACTCACAGGCGGCCCGCGCTGCCCCCGCCTGGCCACAGAGGCGCGGTCGACGCCGGTTTGGCGGCATCACCCAAAAAAAAAACGGACTGGGCGCCCCGCGCTTCCGCTTCCGGGAGCTCCCGCCCCCTACGCCCGGCTGCTGGCGCAGGGCGCCGGCTTCATGACCTCACTTCCGGCTAGCGCTGTCTCCGCCCACTCTGACGCGACTCCGGTCTCGCCGCGGGGATCAGGGGGGGCGCCCGCGCGGTAGCGGCCACGTGCGGCGCGCGGTGAGCGGCGGCGCCCGGTGCAGCGGCGGGGCCGGCGCGGGCGGTCGTTGCTCCCTGCCGCCGGTGGGGGTGGCCGGGGCAGCCCGAGGTGCCGCGGCGTCGGTGCCGCGGGAGGGGAAGGGCCCCGGGGTGCGACAAGGTCGCGGAGAGGCTCGCTCTGAGGCGTCGCGGCCGTTGTCCCCCCTCCCCCCCCGCCCTCCGGCTGTAACGATCGCGCGGGGGCTGCTCGGAGCCGCGGTCTCCTTAGGGCCTTCTCCCTCTGCCCCGCGGCCCTGTCCCGCCCGCCGCGGGCCGCCATGGGCCTCACCAAGCAGTACCTGCGCTACGGGCCGGCCGCGCTCTTCGGGCTGGTGGCCAGCGCCAGGGGCAACGCGGCCTTCGTGGCGCTGCGCGGCGAGCGGGGCCGCTGCGTGGCTGTGCCGGCCTGCGAGCACGTCTTCGTGTGGGACACGCGGAAAGGCGAGAAGGTGAGAGCTGGCAAAACCCGTTTCAAGTTCTGGGATGAAACAAGGGTGCCAAGGAAGCTGCATTTCATCTGATATGTAACCTGTGGAGCTAGGCTTCCGGTGTGACCCTCGTGTCTGGGAGAGTTTGTGAGCTGTAGCGTTGTAGGCTTTTGCCTGGTGTTTCTTCCTGTCACATTCTGAAATCGTAAGTCCTCCTGTCCACTACCAGCCAAATTCAGGATTTGCTTTAGCAGTCGCTAGAGTGGTGACTACTGGCATGATGTTTTGGGGATGTTTTTATAGTTCTTGGGCTCTTGTGCGGTCTGTGGAAAAGTGGCTCTGTCCTATACCTGAGAAAAGGAGGCCAAGTGGGAGGGAATGGGTCAGTGAGAAGCTTTCAGGTTTTTGAACAAAGGTTCTTGCTCTCTGATAGTTAAAATGCAGGGCAAGAGAGCTCCTGGGTTCCAGGCTGCACTCTGTGACAGTTTCCTGTTTGGTTATGGGAAATTACTTCCATTGTAGCTGCTGTCTGCCTTGTAAAGTGGGGCTGATGACACTTTATTCAGCACAGGGACCTGAGAAATGAACTTATAGGCAGCAGAAGCTCTCAGTGGGGAGTTCAGTAGGTGAGCAGAATACATTCTTTCTGCTGTGTAAGTCTGTTGGGCTCTGACACATCGTTTATCAATACAATATATGTTTCATATCCTTAAAATTGCAGGTCCTTATTCTTAAGGGTCTCAAGCAGGAGGTCAGTTGTCTCTGCCCTTCTCCAGATGGGTTGCACTTGGCTGTTGGGTATGAAGATGGATCAATCCGTGTCTTCAGCCTCCTAAGTGGAGAAGCAAATGTCACTTTCAATGGACACAAGGCTGCAGTGACAGCCCTGAAGTATGACCAGCTGGGGGGCCGGCTGGTGTCTGGCTCAAAGGTGAGGGTTGCTTGAAGTCACATCTAGAGGACAGCCCTTTCATAGATGGGAATGCTCTGTGGAGAAAGTTGATCTGCAGGAATACGTTTGGTATTTAAAGTGGGTTATGTAGCCAGAGGATGGCAGTGGGAGGAGTTAGGCCTGCAGGACAACGCTGGGGCTGGGGAGCTCAGGGCTGGGAGAGCAGGGGGTGTTGCAGGTCAGGAGGGGGCACTGGCAGAGCCATTGTGGGTGGAGAAGATTATGGGATCAGGCATAGCACAAGTGGGTCAAGCCAGGTCTGAGGTGCGTTTATTGCTCTAAATGCGCATGAAGGGAAAGAATGTCACTTAAATCAGTCATTGCTAACATTCAAATTCTGGGGGAGGAAGCTCTCAGGTAGGCTTTTCAGTCTCATTGCAGAGGGTAGACATTTTGCAGAGACAAATGCCAGTCCCTTGGAGACACCTTGTCTGTTGCAGGACACAGATGTCATCGTGTGGGATGTCATCAATGAGAGCGGTTTGTATCGGCTGAAAGGGCACAAGGATGCAGTCACACAAGTCCTGTTCCTGAAGGAGAAGAACCTGCTGGTTACCAGGTGAGCCAGGCCAAGTGCAGTGGTAAACCAGAAAAGCAGGCATGGTTTTCCTTGCATTTTGTATATCCCAGGGGTGATAGCCATTTGTATTTTCCTTCCAAGCTCACAGGTCTCACTGTACTTGCCTTATTCAAAAGAGTGATCTTGTTCTATATGAGGCCCATATTATACTGTAATGCAGTAATGGTATCTCTGACTCACTAGCATCTTAAAATATGATTTTGGCACATCCACATATTTCATAAATCCGGTGCCTGAATCCAAGTGTGTTAAGTAAAAGGGAAATGGCTATACCAAAAAGTAGTGTTTGGGAGAGTTTGGAATTTCCTGTTAAATATAGCACTTAAAATTATTGTAATGGTGAATAACACCTACACCAGTAGGTTTATCTTCTATGTGTAATATGTGTAATTCACCCAGCAATGTAACAGGAAAATTGCTTCCTATAATAGATAGTAATTATAGGAATTAATTAAAAGATGATAGATGTTTTGTTGAGTTGGTTTTTAATTATCTAATACCAGTTGGGAGTTGACTGTATCTCTTTATTAATTACTGGTTGACAGGAGATAGTCTTGCTCAAATATCTTTCAGTAATTGTTTATTTATTAATGTCACCTAAAAGCTTAAAAGTGCATGTAATCAGTTCAGTGTAAAACTAGAAGGCTCTCTTTTTTTTTTTAGTGGAAAAAGTGGTCTTTTGGTAGGTTGGTAGATGGTATGTGTTTTCTAATGCAATTTCAAGTCTTCCTAGACCAGCTTTAGGAATGCTTCCCAATCTCTCAGTAGCTAAACTGAGATAAGGATTGCCTCTGTATCCTTTTATTAACAGAGTGGAGACGTTACCATAATTTTCTGGAGGTGCAAAGTTTTGCTTCCTTACTTCAGGTTGTTTTTTCAGCAGACAGGCCTCTCTTTGCTGTGAGGATAATAGTGTGTTTTGCCTGAGCAACTTAATGCACTCTTCTGTGTACAGAATTTTTTGCCTGACTTTCATCTGTACAATTAACAAGTACCTTTGACTCCTTTGTGATGAAATGTAACAAAAAAAAGTATTAACAATAAATATCACTTGCAATCAGATTTTTTTTTTTTGTCCTGAGTGGACTTAATAATGGAACAACAAATTAGATTTTTTCATTTAGTTGAAGTTTATTAGGGAAATTAGACTCTAACAAAGTTATCAAAAATTAGAAAGCGTTAATTATTATAGGGTGTACAGAAAGGATCTGAATGACTGTTCAAATTACTCCTCTCTGGTACTCTTGTAGCATTAGGGTAGCATAATATAGCCAGAAACGTATGTTCTAAAGGAGGCCTAGCCTTATGGAGGCTTTGAAGAAGCAATAAAATGGCTCTTATTCTCCATTAGGTGTGGAGCAGCTCCAAATCATTGTCCAAAATGATTGCAGCTGCTTCTCTTTTAGCCTGGTCAATGCACAGATTGCATGGGTGTGTAGAAAAGGGTTGATGCACGGGTTGAGAGCATTGGCGGGGTTCAGAGGCAGCTTTGGAATTTGACCAGCGTTTTGTGCTTATTGCTCTCATTTTAAATAAGCTAGAAAAGGGGCCTTGTGATATCATGGCTTGCAGTTGAACCCAGAGGTAAAGCACTTTTTAATGAATTGCCAGATATGTTTTTTGCAGCATCTCCGTATTGCTTATTCTTTTGTCCTTGCATAGCTTGTGAAACTTGATGTGTTCCTAATCTGAGCAGCTCGTCTGTGATATGTTGCAGCATGTTTTAGATTTTTGTATTTCCTTCCCTTTTCTAAGCACATAGTATTACATGAAAGCAGCTATGAGTCTTCCCTTATGTCCTGAGGTTTTTTTTCCTTCCAGTGGCAAAGATACATTGGTGAAATGGTGGGACTTGGACACGCAGCACTGCTTCAAAACTCTGGTTGGACACCGTACGGAGGTAAAGAGGATATGCAGAGAGGGATGGAAGGACTTTGGACTGCATGTCATGGCTTGCTTTGTGCTTACTGTGCTCTCAGGGGTTGTAAACTGAACTGTGATGTATTTTTGCTTGTTTATTAAGCTTTAAGTGAGCAAATGAGAATTCTCCAAAGTTCCCAGGAACTTTCACACCTATGCAGTGAGCGGCGATTCTAGTACAGATGTCCGTGGTGGAGATGCTAGCTAGATACAGTCTCTTTCAGTTTGATTTAAATAAATAAATTAAAGATGCTCTGGTATTGTTAAGATAGGGGAAGCAGCCTTGAACCAATTTCTCAAATTGTGCCTCTGGACAGGTTTGGGGGCTAGCTTTGGTGTCAGAAGAGAAGCGTCTGATCACTGGGACTGCTGACAGTGAGCTAAGGGTGTGGGATATCACTTACATCCAGGAGGTAAGACTGTTCCCTCTGTAACCCTTCACAATCTTGCCAAGCTGCTTGGCTTTGGGCTAACGTGGGACTGGAATACATCAAATATGAGTGACTTTCTGGGAAACAGAGCCAAAGAGTCTTTGCTGTCTGAGGGGTCCAGAAACTGCTTTTAGGATAGACTTTGCTATTTTCCATATTTTTTTGCTTGCAGCTTCACTTGCAAGCTCTGTGGGACAAGATTTCCAGAGCATGCTCAGGTCTTCCTGATAGAAGGTTACAGCTAGAAAAGACAGTTCTGTGGGTGGATGATAAGGGTTTGGTGCTTACAGGCATGCTGTAGGCCACTTTTTTGTTGCAGTGTAGACTAACCACTTGTTCTTCTGGGGAAATGAAGTGTGAGTGGGTGAGACAAGAACGAGAACAACCTAGCTCTTGTGGTTTAAGGTATTCCTTATGGATTTTTTTGTCCATGAACAGGTCAAAGACCCTGATGAGCCAGAATCCAAGAAAAGCAAAGGGTCTTCACTTGGAGCAGAAGACGACACTGGAGAAGATGAGACCCTAGAGCTGGATGAGTGTCCTGAGGAGGTAAGCTCTGTTTTCCACACTGGCCATGGGAAGGTGTATCTAAACCCATCTGTATGGTGATGCTTGCAGAGCCAGTAGGCATTTGAGAGCTGTTCACATGTTGCTGCTCTGTACTGAGTTTATGCCCTGAGTATCATGTTTAGCGTACTGGTAAAAATATGCTTGTTTCTGTCGTGCTTTATAACATTTTCCTCAGCAGTAGTTGCTTCCCCATCTGCCTGCAGAACATCAGCGGAAATACCTGTGCTGAAACATGTGCAGATGTTGTTATTATCCACTGAAAGCTTTATTTTTGCCCTCTGCATGGGGAGACTAGTAGGTGTTTAAAGTTTGACAGCTAATGGACCTCTTTTGTTAAACAACAAGGGAATAAAATCATCACTAGCTGGTTGGCAACTGCTCAGTTCAGTGTTGATGCTCATTTTTGCGATTCAGTAATGGAAACTGAGAGGTCAGAGTGGCACCATTACTATGTATGGTTTCATATCCCATAGTGGGAAGCCATTCCCATTTGTGCTGCTGGTGGAGACTTTCTTGAATCTCTCTTTCTGGGGGAGATTTTTGGGATCCTCCTTAGATTTCAGACTGCTTGTAATTATGGTAGATATCTGACTTTATTAAATATTTTTCCCCACTTCCTCTTTTCAGAGGATTCTTGTCCCTTCGGTCACCAGTTTAAAAGTGTTTGTTCTCCACCTTGGTTCTGCCTCCTCTGACAGCGCAACTAAGCTCTGTTGCCTTTGTAGCATGCAAATTCAGCCATGTCTCTTAGATGGTTATGGTTTACCACTGGCTCTTCATTGAGATTGCCAATGATTATTTTCAGTTAAAATGCAAGAAATATAAGGAGGTAAACCTGTAGGTCATATAAAAGCTTATTTTGTTGCTAGATTATTCTTGCTAGCTGTTCTGCCAGGATCCTGTAGGTTCATTTCCGCCTTTTCTTCTCCTGACTTCCCTTCCTAGCACACTTCTCAGTTTGCTTAAGATCACTTGACGTTCCAGACCAATGTTCTTCTCCTTGTTTTCCCTATAGCGCCTCCTGAAGTGCAGCAAAGTTGGATCCATCATGCGGGAAGGGAGAGACCGAATAGTTACTCTTGCCACAGACCGAACAGGCAAAATTTTGGCCTGTCATGTAAGTAATGGAGGGCTCTGCTAGTGAATCACAGAGGAGGCTGTCAGAGACCTTGGTTAATCTCTTCAAGCGCCAGCCTGTGACTGTTTGCCCTGTTTCTAGGGAACAGATGCTGTGCTGGAAGTGTTCTCTGTTCTTTCTGAAGAGGAAGTCCAAAAGAAATTGGAAAAGAAAATGAAGAAAGCAAAGCAAAAAGCCAAGTAAGCAGTCTTCTGGGTGTGCTTAGATGCTCTCTGTGTCCTGAGAACTGTCAGCAAACCCCTTGAGCAGCATGACACAGGGGTTGAACTCCATGTCACTGGCCATTCTGTCTGGTAGCGGCTGCATTGTGGGTGCGCTGTTCCTGTGCATTCTTTGTGCTTGTTTGAACAACACTTCTCTGCTCCTAGAGACTGTAAGGAAATATTTTTCCTTCTCAGTCTCTTCCCTGAAAAAAAAAGCTAATGTGCAAGGGAATGGCTAGAAAATGCATTTTGCAGAGCTGCTCACTTGTGTTTGACCTTTATATTTACACTACTTGCTGCATGAAGTGAACAAAGTACCTCATAGGAAGTTCAGGGATGAGAGTTTCATCTGAAAAGTCAAAGTGACCTTGACACCTCATGTCCTGTTTTACAGCAGGCAAGGATACCAGTGAGAGCTTTATTACATGGCTACTTTGTATCAAGTGTCTCTCTGGGTATCCTGGCACTTAACAGGTGCCTCCAACAGCTCTCTGGGAGAGATCTGAAACTGAAGCATAGACCAGGTCATTCTGGAGTTGTACTTTGGCAGCAGCTGAGGACTTTTGGAGAGAGAAGGGTGATGGCAGATGAGCAGAGCCTGATGTCCCACTTGAATGGAGCTTTCTGCTGTCTGTTTTGTATCCATCTTTATGATGTGCCTTTGTTCAAGTACTTTGTCAAGTGACTTTGTGCAGTTCTGTTCCAGAGGAGGCTGCCTTTTTGGGACAGTTTGTCTCTGACTAGTCTGCATACTGGCATGAGCTTCACTGTCTCACCCAGTTCTTAAACACAGGCAGCACTGCTGGATAAGGGGGCAGTTGATTTCAGCAGGCTAAGTGTTGCCCTTATATTAATTTCTATACCTGTATTAGTCTATGGTGACTATGCCAAGTTATTTGAATCTTCTCCCTTAACTGATGTTTCTAGGCAGAAGTCTGTTGAAGAACCTGAAGGGAGTGGGGAGCTGAGCCTGCAGGAGGAGATTCAGCGGGTCACTAATATCAGAGCTTCTGCTAAAATCAAGTGAGTGGAAAGCCCTGTTGTAGTGGCTGGGCTGTGGTTATGCAGCTACTTGGGAAGGGCTGGGCACAGCTCATTACAGGCAGGAGATAGAAGAAGTTTCCTCCTTGACATCTGTTCAACTTGGAGCTGGGGAGAGGCCTACCATGAGCTGCTGGTCCATCCACACTTCCACAAGCAATGCCTTTGTATAATGGCTTAGTGTGCACTGGCTCACTTCTGCTTGCTCCCTCATCCTTGCTGTTTGATTCCTCCTACGTTTTGTCTTATTGACCCTAACTACAGCTCTGACTTTGTTTAATCAAACAGGTCGTTTGACTTGATTCTCTCTCCAAAAGGAGAGCTGAAGATTGTATTGCTGCTCCAGAACAACATCATTGAGTCATACAACCTGAACCTGTCAGCGCAAGTCCCACAGGCTGTCCGTACATCTAAGATAACCATTGGAGGCCACCGCAGTGATGTCAGGACGTTGGCTTTTAGCTCTGACAACATTGCAATTCTCTCAGCAGCTGCAGAGTCTGTAAAGATTTGGAACAGGTCTGTAGTCCCATTGTGTCAGTCCCCCTGTCCTATGTGTGACCGTTTCCAGAACTCAGGGATGCTTTGTTCACAGAGGCAGTGATAAGGAAGAGGGAATGATGGAGAGATATAAAATAGTGAATGAAGTAGAGGAGGTACATGGGATGCTATGTTTTCTCCCTTTCCTGGATATGGAAACTGAGAAGCCAGGGAGCTAAAACTGCCCGATTAATTATGGAATTTGATGTCATAAAGCAGCACTGAGTCTAAGTTTAGTGGCAGGCACAGAAAGACAAATCTCTGAACACAGAGAGCACACATAACGGTATGCATTTGGGGTTGTTTTTGTTTTTAATAAGAGGTACCAACTGTTAGGCTAAGCAGTAGCTACTGCCTGTTCTTTAGGGAACGTTTGTGTTTCTTGGCATCTTCTCTAAAGGATCTAGTGTTAGACTGGATAGGCTGCTGTTTTGGTCTAGTGTTGTCCCAGAGTTTCCTGAGTGCTGCTGATTTCAAGCTCTGTTTCCTTTGGGAGTGCTATCTCAAACTCCTCCCTCCTCTCCAGAATGGGAGGAATTACTGTTTGATAACAGGGTCTCTGTCCTTGCTCATAACAGGAATAAATCATGAGAGCTGACTATGTGATGACAGCCTGTTTTCATGGAAAATGTCAGCAGTAATGCTGGTTAGCATTTAGAGTGGCCTGCTGGGCTGTGGGATGGCAATGCTGTGCCTTCTGGCCCCAGGTGAAAAGAAAGAGGAGAGGCTATTTGCTCTGAAAGACAGCTTTGGAACATGTTGAGCTTAGTGGGCTAGATTTTATATGTGATGAGAAGTTTTGGACTCTGCCTTTGTCCACAGATCAACTTTGCAGTGCATCCGAACAATGGAGTGTGAGTACGCGCTCTGCTCGCTCTTTGTGCCTGGAGATCGACAGGTCATCATTGGCACTAAGGTAAAGAGTGTCCTTGCTGCTGCTGCAGACTGTGCGCAAGTATGTTCTGCAAATGTCATTAAGCCAGCCTTACTGAAAATGCATTGCATCTTCTGATCTGGAGCAGTCTTGTTTTAGGGATAAAAACCTCTCTGACAGTATCTGTTCTGTTCCCAGGCCCTTAGTGTAGTTCCTATGGCTTGAGCTGGACAGCTGAGGAGAGCTTTGGGAAGTCCCTGATGTAGCTGAGGAGTTTGGCCATCTGTGTGTAACAGACATCTAACATCTGTGTGTAACAGATCATCTAAGTTGGCTGCTCAGGAGATGGGTGGCAGGGATGCTCTCCTGCTAGGAGCTATCGAGGTCTGGGAGGGCAGAGGCTGGTGCTGATCAGAAGTGACTTCTATACAGAGCCCGCAAATGCAGCAGGGGCTCATCCTGGCTGTCAGTAGGGCCCTGCTGTGGCTCCTCCTGTGTACTGGGCAGTCTGCGATTGTTTGCTCTGAGCTCTCCTCTGCCCTTGGAGCTTCCTTGTTGCATTACGTATGGCTGCCTAGACAGTGTGGGAGTCTCATCTTTGCTAGCTCAGACCTTCTGTCTCTGGGTTCTGCTTTGAGCTGTTCTTCCCTTTGCTGTTTCTGAGAGGCCCCCATAGCCTGAAGCTCAGGTGTGTTTGCAGATCTGATTAATGTTCCATAAGCTGTTCTGGAGTGTGTTGTGAAAGTGGAGGGGCTGATTTGTTCCATCTGATATCTTTCCCCCAGACAGGGAAGCTGCAGCTGTATGACCTGGCTTCTGGGAGTCTGATGGAGACACTTGCTGCTCATGATGGGGCGGTGTGGTCCATTGCTCTTTCGCCAGACCAGGTAACTCATCCAGCCTTCTAAGCATGACCTGTTGCTCATCTGTGTAGCTCTTTCCTGTAGTACTGTGTTTGTACTACTGATGGGAGCATGGGAACCCCTCATCCCGGGAGGCAGAAGATGCAGTTGGTAGTATTTAAGATATATGCAGAAGTGGATATATGCAGAAGTTTGAAATATCTCTCTGGTCTTGTGTGGCACATCACAATGAGCCTTTGGGCTGAATGTTGCCATCCTCAACACCTAATCTGACTTCTGCATGATTGAGAGCACTTGGACTTCCCCAGCGGAGTCTGTGCGTGCAGCAGCATGTATTTCATGAGTGTGTTCCAGCTGTGGAGACCTTCAGCCCTTTGTAACCTGTTCCAGTGGCTGATTATCCTCCTTGTAAAATTTTCTGTTTCTTTGTAGTTTCAACTTGCTGAACTTTAACTCACACTCATTGGATCTGTTGGTACCTTTGTTGGATTAAAAATCCTGTTAACATAGTGTTTTTTGTTCGCCTTGCACTCTTGTTGAGTGTGACCAAATCACTCTCCCATCTATCTGATACTGCTGTTGAACTTCTCATGTGTGTCCCAGCAGGATGCGTTTTCCAGACTTGTAATCATTGCTGTGATCTTTTAAAGTTACTGGCACCTTTTTTGGCTGGTGGACCCAGGAGCTAGATGCACTATGTTGTAGGAGTTACAGCAGTGCCAAATGCACCATCAGTTTTTGAATCCAGCCAAGCACCTATTTAGCACTTTTGATCCAGCTCTGCAGTGAGAATGTGCAGTCAGCTAATAATCCACTGTGCCCCTGCCCCCAGCCAATTTTTGGGCACTACTTCACAGGAGAAGGTGTGCATGTGGCTCTTAGGTTGTTGGCTCCTAAGCAAATAAGTTAATGTTTTGGCTGTCTTTCTTTGTGCCCTTTTCATCAGGTGGTTTGGATAGCTAAGTGCCATTATAGAGAGATCCATTTCCTTGGTTACTTTCCCAGTCATCCTTGTGTTGCCTGCATGCTTTCTTACTGTTAATTTTAGCTTTCTCCCATGTCACAGATAAAATCTGTAAGCAGCATAGTGTCAAGTTATTAGGTATTTCTCATTTAAAATGAACCTTAAAGACCTGCTAACAGGTCTCAAATCCATATAGTATGTACTCTACTCAAAATGTAGTGCAAGACCAAGAGGTATGCCTTGCATAAGCAGCACTGTTACCATTATCAACTGCAGCTTTAATCTTACAGGATAATTCCTGTAAAGTTAATTTTCCATAAGCTTGTGTGTATTGATATTCAGTTCACCTCCTTTGTCTGATGGAAGCTGCAGCTGCCTGTTCCTTCTTTACAGGACCATGCTCATAGTTACCAGGTCTACCTGTTTATTCTTTCTGAATTATGGTGTTATATTATTTTTCTCCAGGATTTCCCCCAGTGTTTCAAAATTGCTGAGAATCAACATTAATGATTTAGAGAATGCCAGAGGATCTGAACCATTGATTTAGAAATGTCTGACATAGGTAGCTGCTTTTTGGCAGCCTTATGAGTTTTTGGAGCGGTGTTTCATCACTTGTGATGTGATTATGGTACATGGCTTTTCCTTAGTCACAACAGATCAGAAATGTTTACTGAACCCACACACTTTCTGAGTGTTGCTAACTAATAGTTCTCATACTTCCCCCTAGAAATAGGTCAATACTACTGTAAAGACTTTTACATTCCTGTTTTACATGCACACACTCACTCACTCACTCCGTGTGGTCTAAACTACCCCAAGCTGTAGAAATCGGCTTGTGTCTTTTTACTCCCTTTATCAGTTTTTCTCCATTACCACAATCTGGTTCATATTACAGTAGTTACTATCAACATCCCCTTCTGTTTGTTGTGTGCCTTTCTTATTTTTGTTAGGTGGTCATGTTGTGCTAGAAGCCGCAGTGTTGTTTTTAGTGGAATCAAAACCGTAGCTACTAATAACCTGCCTGGGATTCATTTACTCCACCAATTAAAACATACTGGACAGTTTTTATGCTTGTTCTTGACATAAAAGTGCTTGGCTGAGCTGTGGTTCCTTTAGCAGGCTGCTCTTGGGTGGTGGTGTGTGTGAGCCAGGAGCAATGAGGGTGTCAGCTTACCCACTAAACACATGCACTTCATTATCTGCAACTGAGATGACTGCTTTCAGTCCCAAAGTTTCAGCCCATGTCTTGATGTACATTTGGAGTCTTTGACTCCGACCTGCCTCTCAGAGTTTTTGAAATTGGTGTGGCTGTTGCTCAGCCAACAGGCAATGCATGCTCCAACCAGAACAAGTGCTCCTTGTGATGCTCTCTTAACCATTTACACTGTGAGAATGTAGAGCATTTCAAAAACCTCCTTGTATGTTGGCATTTCCTTGAGTGTAAGACTTTTCTGGGCTATAGTGAAACTGTTTTTGGTTTTACTTTCATTCATTTCATTTCTACTTTCATTCATTTTCCTCTGCAGCGTGGCTTTGTGACAGGAGGTGCTGATAAATGTGTCAAGTTCTGGGAGTTTGAGCTTGTGAAGGATGAAAGCAGCATTCAAAAAAGGTGAGAAAAGAAACCTTTCTAGGCTGCATTCAGCTTCAGTATTCTTTCTCATTGATGGATGCTTTGGCCTTTGCTGTGCATTGTAAGAAATGCCCATGGCATGTGCATAGAACATGTGAAGAAGAGTGTGAGCTCAGAGTTGTTTTGTGAAGGTTTGAGCTTAGTTGAAAAAGGGGACTTGTTACACCGTGGTGCCTTCCTTGTGTGTGAATTTAGCCTCTAATCACAGGCAGGGCCTCCAGTTCATTAAGCAGTAGATTTAGCAGTGAAATCTATTGGCCTGCAGTGCCATGCACGTTTTCAATCCTGTTTTGTTCAAGTCTTAATGAGGATGGAGATGCTGCATGTTAGAATAAGCTTGTGTTCCCAGAGTGCAATGGGGGAGTTGTGTTCATACCTCTTTCTGTCTTGTACCTATCGAAGAATGATTCTTTTTTATCTTTGCCAGGCTCTCCCTGAAACAGGTGCGCATCTTGCAGCTGGATGAAGATGTTCTCTGTGTGCGGTACAGCCCCAACCAGAAGCTGCTGGCTGTCTCTTTATTGGATTGCACTGTGAAAATTTTCTACACTGACACACTCAAGGTACACAGCCAAATGGGCTGGGATGCTGTGCAGGGATTGATGTAATTGTAGCCTGAAATATGAGGTTTACATGGGGAAAGTGCCCATTTATTCCAGAACACTAAAAAGAATCAAAGAGAGCCCATGCATCCCATTTCAGGTGCCTGTTTGCTAACAAACCTGACAGAACCATGGCTGGCCCATGCTGGGGAGAAAATCTGTATTTCATCTGGAAAGCATTGGGAATCTGCAGGTGGCAAGGTTCACCCTAAGCCTGCAGGCATGACAGTATTCCAAAGCTGTATGGCATCTCGAGGGTGGGGACAGGTCAGTGTCACACATGGCTCTTAAATGGGGCATAGCAGAGGCAAAACCTGGGGAAAGAGAACCTTCCCTGTGAGCAGTGTGTGTTGCAGTCTTGTGACTTGTGTATGAGTATGTGAATGTTAGGGAATGACACAAGATGGGCCAGCACATACAGATATCCTGATCATCACAGGCAGTGATGATCAGCACCAGAGGTCGCTCAGCTGGGGTACTTCCACCCCGACCTCAGTTCTGCTGGCATGGCCCTGCTGCTAACCATCTGTAGGGCAAGAGTGGGCACAGTGCTAGAAGAACAGTGCTTCTGAGACAGAGGAAGACTAGCCTGGTGCTCGAGGTTTTCACAGATCCCTACCCAGCGTGTCTAACTGAGATGCCTTTCCTCTCCTTCAGTTTTTCCTTTCTCTGTATGGACACAAGCTGCTAGTGCTGTGCATGGACATTTCCTATGTAAGTACCATTAGGGCTGCAGATGGAATTATGGTAATGTTGATGACTGTGAGAACCACCTGCTCGCAGTGGGACCTCTAGGACAGTGCTTTCTTGTCACCTCCTTGCTGTTGACTTAACAGCACTTTCTTGATGGGACTTGCCAAACCCCTCCTGATCCCACAGTCCTATGCTCAGTGGAAAGGGTCACAGAGTGGAGGTCGTGACTGGAATGACCAGGTTATTTTGTGAGGAGTGGAAACTGTGGTTATCCTGGCTCATCTTATGAGGTGCAGCCTGGTCTCTGCTGAAGTTACTGGCCAGACTCTTACTGCCTTAGTTGGGTCTGAATCACTTTGTTGATGGGAGGAGAGAGCAGGCACTGAGATGGAGTGACCTCTTCATGCCTGTTCATTCCTGGGCTGTGTCTTTTTCTGGATTGTCCTGGGATGAGGCTCCTTGGAAGCCAGAAATGTCAAGATTTAAGCTAATGTCTTAAATGCCTGCAAAAGCTCAAAGAAGAGCAAGGGTGCTGTCTGGGTGCTGTGCAGTACCACAAACACACACCACCCTGATGAGAAGAGGCAGAGGGATCAGGAGGGCATGCTTCAGGGGCCAGGTATCTGCCCACTTACTATTGCTTAGTTCCTGGTTCAGCTGTGACTCCTCCTGGGGCTGCCTGTAGACTGGTCACACCCCTCTTCTCTCTGCCTTGCTCTGTAGGATGGGGCTCTCATTGCAACCGGTTCTGCTGACAGGAACGTGAAGATTTGGGGCTTGGATTTTGGAGACTGTCACCGTTCTCTCTTTGCCCATGATGACAGGTCAGTCAACTCCTAAAGCATCTCTGGGCTGTGGGCTGTCTTCCCTTCAAAGGCTCATGCTCCAGCAATGACCTTTTTGTCCAGTACAGAGTGGGGGGAAGTCACTAGTGTTCCCCAGGTGCGTGAATGTAAGCCTCTGGCTACCTTGGTTGTGTGGTGGCCTATATTAGCACTGAGCCCATGAGCTGGGCTTTTCAGGGATAGTCCCAGGCAGTGTGCCACAGGCCCAGAGATGGTTAGGGCTTTCTGGTAGGTGCTGAACTCGTGGGGTTTTTGTGCTAAACATCAGCGGCTCCATTGGGTGCTCCCACCCTGCAGCAGCGCATGGTGCTGTTTGCCCCAGGCTAGATTCCCCAGTACAAGAAGGACATGGACATACTGGAGCGAGTCCAGTAGAGGGTCATGAAGATGATTAAGAGACTGAAGCATCTGTCACATGAGGAGAGGCTAGGAGATGTGGGATTGTTTAGCCTCTAGAAGAGAAGACTCAGGGCAGATCTTATCAATGTTTATAAATACCTGATGGGAGGTTGTAAAGAAAATGGAGCCAGACTCTTCTCAGAGGTATCCAGTGGAAGGATAAGAGGCAATGGGCACAAATTGAAATACAAGAAATTCCGTTTAAATATAAGAAAAAAAACATTTTTACAGTGAGGATGGTTAAGCACTGGAGCAGGTTGCCCAGAGAGGTTGTGGAGTCACCATCTTTGGAGATATTCAAAGTCCAGCTGGACAGTATCCTGAGCAATCTGTTCTAGTTGACCCTGCTTTGAGCAGGGGGATTGGACTAGATGATCCCTAACGGCTGCTTCCGATCTCAACCGTTCTGTGATTCTGTGAACTCTGCCTGGGATAATATGGTGGCAGGTGGGGCTACAGTGCAGGTTGGTGTCAGAAGGGATTTCTCCAGAGATAAGTGGTGACAAGGGCTACAGGGTGCTGATCTGGGACACTCTGCTGTCTCCTATACACATGTGTTATGAGGTCCCTGTCTCCCCCACTTTTTTTTCCCCCCCCAGTGTGATGTATCTCCAGTTTGTGGCCAAATCCCATCTCTTCTTCACAGCTGGGAAGGACAACAAGATTAAGCAGTGGGATGCAGATAAATTTGAGCATATCCAGACACTGGAGGTAGGAGGTTTTGGAGGCTGTTGAAAGGAAGCATTATCCCAACGTGAGCTGCACTTCTCTCAGGGACTGGGAGCTGGGTGTTCATGTCTTACTTCCTCTCCCTACCGTGCAGGGGCATCACCAGGAGGTGTGGTGCTTGGCCCTCAGTCCCAATGGAGACTATGTGGTTTCAGCATCCCATGACAAGTCCCTGCGCCTCTGGGAAAGGACAAGAGAGCCCCTAGTCCTGGAAGAGGAGAGGGAGATGGTAAGAGTTGCATCCTTCCTGCCCAAGACAACTCCCAGACCTGCTTTCTCCCAGCAGGCAGATGCCCTATTTTTTCTGTGGAAGGACCTGGCTCTGCACTTGGCAGACTTGCTCATTACTAACCACAGCATGGTGTTACAGTACCCAGGGTTGACTAGCATCTTGTGTGTGATGAGACTGTTGCCTTGAGCTGTTGGGAGACAGTACCACAGATGTTACTGGTGCTCTCCTGTCTGTACTACATTGCAGACACCTGGCTAACTTGCTCTCTGCTTTGCTTCTCTCCTTCTCAAGCTTTTCTCTGATAGTTGTGGTTTTCTACAAGTCTGTTGGCTGCAACCTCTTAATATCTTGGACAGGCTCCCTTCAATTCAAGTGTGCTTTTGGTTCAACAGATGGCTGTTGGGGGTATCCTGTTAGATGCAGTTTGTCTTGGTTGCCCCTTTTCCAAGTGTGAGAGGTCTATGCTGTCTCAGCAGCACGCCTCAAAGCTCAGGGATGCTGGAAGAGGCCCCTTCTTCTCCTGAGCTTGCATTGCAAGGACTAGTAGACTCACAGAAAGATTTGGATGGGAAGGAATCTTTGGAGGTCTCTAGTCCAATCCCCTGCTCACAGCAGGCTAACTCTAATGCTAGATCATATTGCTCAGAGACCTGTCCAGGTGATTCTTGAACATCTTGGAGGAAGGAGATTTCCCAGCCTCTCTGAGCACCTGTTCGAGTCCTGAACCACCCTTGGGGCATGGAAGCATTTCTTTCCCTCTGCAATATGTCCAATTGGAAATTCCCTTGCAACAACTTGTGACTCTTGTCTCTTTCTTTTATGGTATTCTTCACAGGAGTCTGGCTCTGTCCCCCTCTCTTAAAGCAGTTCTCAAACCACAGTGGGGGAAGGATGTAGCAGCATGTGCAGAGGCAGGAATGGATGAGAAACCTGCAAGAAATGGTTTTTGGCCCAGCCCTTCTGCAGAGAGCTGAGGTGACCCATAGGTGGCATCTTGATGCCCAGTAGTTGTTATGCTAGGAATGATGGAGGTCACAGGAGAGACAGATGAGAGACAGCTCCTTCTTGATGCCAGAAAAGTGTATTTTGGTGCAACTTTGAGTAGCAAGGTGGGCATGAATACATCAGTAGTGAATTACACACTGATGGGGCCCTGTTAACATGAGAGATGCCAGACAGGACTCTTTCATCTTGCTGGTTAGGACAACTCTCAGACTTTCCTAGGCTTGTTTCTTCTGTGCTGCATGCCAGGTGGAACGTCTAGTGCTGAATTGTTTTTTTTCAGTCTCAGCTTTGTGAGCTGTCTGGGCTGCTGCTGCATCTGGAGTGGTGACCCTAATTTCTGTCTGGAAGACACCAGGTTTCTCTATAGAGTGGGGAACAGGGACAAGCAGGTGTTTTGCACTTGCATTTTTGGCCTACATTGTCCTGGCTTTTGTGCTAGGCTGCAAGGTCTGCAGTTTTTATGTGAAGGAAGCCACAGGCTCCCTTGCTCAATCACTCTAACGGACTTTTACTCTTGCTTGCTGCTTGCTTGCCAGTGTTAATATGTTTTTTTTTCTCATTCACTGCAGCGAAGAGAAGCTGAATATGAGGAGACTGTGGCAAAGGAAGAGCAGCCTGTGGTGAGTAACACCATCTGAGTGGGTGTCCGTCTGACTCCTTCATAGGTCTGGCTTGAGTGTTTCTGTGAGAGACGTAAAAGAGTTGTCAGAGGGGACCGGTAACTTTCTTTCTTTAGGAGGTGTGTTGGGAAAGGTGCTGGTGAAACTGTGATCCCTCAGGTGATGCAGGTGACTCCAGTGCTTGCTACAGACAATTTGATGTTCTTTAAGAGAGTGTGCAGGGCTGGCCAGACTGCTTACACAGTAACTGGGGACTCCAAAGCCCTGCTGTCCAGTTGCTCTTCCTGTGTCCCCAGCTGACATCCACACCAGCTCCCTAGTGAGGACTGATTGCCTTCTGACAACTGCTTGCAGGTCCATGTTAAGCAGGACAGGTGTGGAGCCTGGTCCATCCCGCTCGGATGCTTGGGTTGTATTGTGATAGTTTTGACTCTGATGAGCTCACTCTGCCTCTGTTGGCAGAGCAGGGGCTGTGCTTACCTGCCTTCCAGAGCTTAGCGTTAGCTCTGTGCCTCCGTTCCTGAAAAGAGCTGTGCATGTGGAAGTCCTGTGTTTCCCCAGATAAATGATGAGTTTAGGTAATGGAGTTGATGTTTTCCTTAGCATGGAGTGTGATAGGATGTGTGGGGGGTGGGAGGCATACCTGTATCAGCCCCTCGGCTGACTGAAGGAAGGAGCTGCAGACTCTATATTTTGTAGGTGGCTGGAGAGACACAAGGAGAGACGGGGCTAGCAGGAAAGAAGACTATTGAGACGATCAAAGCGGTAAGTTTGTGTGGATCCCCCAACATTGCTTTCTGCCTTATCAGTCTCTCAAGGGGGGGTCACAGGGCTGGATCAGCAGTTTGAAGAGAAGTAACTTGTGCCATGGTGTAAGGACAGCAACTCAGAGGAACTGCTGTTTGAGATGTGAAGTTGAAGATGCAGACTCACCTCAGCTTGCAAGAGCAGCTTGTCCTGCTTCCTGGCCAATGGGGGAGATCTCTCCAGGGGGCAAGGCATGAGATTTCTGTTAGTATTCAGGCTGTAGCTTTCGCTGCCTGCCACGTGTGGGACAGGCGGTGCTGCCTCTGCCCCATGGGGTTTGCTGTGTGCAGCCCACAGGAGCACAAGGATATTGTCTAGGCACCAGGCCTCTCCCCCAGGGACTGTCCAGTCCTCTGGGAAGGTGGAAACGTCTTAAGTGCCTGAGGCGGGAAGAGTACCAGGAAGGTGTAGGGGGTGGATAATTTCATGGCCCCAGATTTCAACAGTGTGGTTGTAAATACCGAGGAAATTCTTAGCCTGAATCATCAAAATGGCCTGACCCTGACTTGTGCCTCAAAGAGGTACTGCTTGCTGGAGGGACAGTTCAATGTCAAGGCAGCATGTGAAGCTGCCCAAAAGCACCGTGGGCTGCTGGGGGAATGTGGGTGGTGTTTGACTCCTTCAGGACACTACTGACCTACTCAGAGTAGCAGCACTGTCTGGAACAAAGGTTACCTTTCCGAGCAAGACGTGTCCTGTGACACTCCACATCAGCCCATCTGCTTCCCCCTGCATTGGTCCATTTGGACATGAGCTTTTGCTTTTTTTTTGGCTTGCTGTGTGTGATTGATGTGCTGTTTCTGTGCCACACAGGCTGAGCGGATCATGGAAGCTATTGAGCTGTACAGAGAAGAGATGGCAAAACTAAAGGAGCACAAGGCCATATGCAAAGCTGCAGGAAAAGAGGTAAAAGACTGAGGAATTTACCACACCAGAGGTGTGTGAGTGTATCTTGCCAGCTCTGTCATTTTGGCAGAGAGGCCTAGCATGCACGTAAAATCAGGACAGCTGGAAACAGCAGAGATTTGCTGAAATCTTTTAGAGAACAGGATGGCACTCTGTCCTGGGGCATGACTAGTGGTGTGTTCTTTGCAATAATTTTTATGTTGGAAGTCACAGTAGGATGTAAGCTATGTCCCTGGGAGAAAACCCTCCATGCAAACTCATCCTGTCATTTAGCCTGTTCTTTGCCTTCATCTCAGGAATTTGTGCTAAATCAGGAGTGTGGTACGTGTGGGAAAGGTGAAGTGAAAATAAGAAGTGGAGGAAAATGAGTTAGTCTTACCTGTCTGAGAACTAGCTTAATCTTGCAGCTGCAGATGAGGCCTTCTGTGAGGTCCTGGGGAGGGCAGAAGTGTGGGAATTCCAGGAAGATCTTTGATTAAAAACTGTCTTTTACTGTGGGTTAAAATTTTCTCTGGGGATATGCATTGTACACCCACATGTGCCTCATTTTAACCCATTCTGTGTCTTCAGGTTCCCCTTCCTGTTAATCCCATCCTCCATGCCTATGGAAATATTACAGTAAGTGAAATGCCCAGGCCACAAGCTGTATGCCATCCTCAACTGGAATGGGGATGTCTGTTTTCATTTGCTGGCTGAACCAAAACACTGGGTTGCTCTGGGGAGGGAGGATTAGTTTGGATCAACCTGAAATGAAAATTCAGCACTCTTTTGCAAAATGAACACACTTTGATTTTTTTTTTTTCTTCTTCTTTTTTTTCATTTTGCATGTGTGTAATAAAAGTACCACAGCTAGACATAGGCATTGTTTGCACATAACCCTGATGGTGGCCTTGACCTTATCATGTACAGACTGAGCTGCTGGTTACAGTATTTTCCCAGGATATGGGAAAACTGGTTCAGATCCCTCCTGCGCCTGAGGAGCACATCTCCCTACTGCTAGGAGGGTGCAGTTACCATGCTATAGTGTATTTCATTGGAGTTGTGCCATCTTATACAAAATACTTGAACATCCCCTGGAATGGTGACTTGACAATCTGTTTCACTGTGTCCCCTTCACCTGTGCCTGCCTGTGTGACATCTGTAACCACATAACCAGAGCTGTTCTCTCCCTTCTTCTGTGACTATGGGCAGTTTTAATTATGAACAGATGGAGCAGGGGTGAACAAAATCCTATGATTTAGTAGTTAAACACTTTCTTTGGGGAGTGGGGGAGGTTAGGTTGAATCTCCTTATACAGAGAAGAGAGTTGCAATGTCAGATGAAACTGCTTTTTGTTTTCCTTCTAACTGCTTCCCAGCTCTGTATCTTGTGATACAAAAGTACTTTCAGCAGATAAACAGGAGTAGCAGGAATTAAACCTCTGGAAATTGAGTTTGTGTAAAGTTTTGTATGTATAATTTAGCTGTTTCACCAAGTTTTTATCCAGTTTGTACAAGAATCATACCACTAAGTATGAGATAATTTAGCTGGCTGGATATAAATTATGCTTTCACAATAATCTTCACCATTCAGAGTATCATGAGAAGGCTGGGTTTATATCCTGTGGAGGGAGAATGAGAACTTCCCAGACTGGCAGCTGATTGGAGCTGAAGGGGTTTCTCCTTTATCTGTTATGTTCAGATTGATCAGTCCATCTCACAAGATGTGGTTACCTGTTTTTAATTGGATGAAATGGATCTTAAGGTACATGTTTGTCTTGGAATGTTTTTTGATGTGCAGAGCTGATGTCTTTCTTCTCTTACAGCCTTCTGCGTATGTGCTAGAAGTTTTCAAGAAGGTAAAGTCAAGGTGAGTCGCAAGAGCCTCATTGCTGAACAGGTTTGTGTCTGAGCACTGGATTGCCGCGACTGATGCTACGTGGGGTCCTGGCATGGACTCTACTGCTGGGCGTGGGCAGTGCAGGAGAATAGAAAGTTACTATTTCTGGCAGCCTTTTTGGAGCGTGCACAGAGTTGGGGAACAAAATTGTTCCTTCCATGAGGAGTGCTGGATGAAGCTTGCATATGTGGGTTGACTGCTTGGATGTGCATGTGTACATAAGGAGCAGCTTGGGGATGCTGGGGAGGGAAGATTGTTTATGTGCCTGCTCCCTGTGCCAGAAGATGTTTGCATGGGCTCTAGTCTATGAAGGTGCACTGTGCTTTGCCTGTGGGCAGTCACAGATCAGCAGTGGGGAGTGTTCAGCACAGCTTTTGTATCAGAATCTTCTTGCACCATTCCTGTCTCTCTGCTTTCTCCTCAGTGAGCTGGAAGAGTCTCTCCTGGTACTGCCCTTCTCCTATGTCCCCGATCTCCTCAGACTCTTCAGTGAACACATTCACCTGGGCTCAGAGGTAGAACTCCTGTGCCGAGCTCTCCTCTTCCTACTCAAGTGAGTCTTGCACCTGACAGATCTGCTAGTCTTACAGCTGCTATTGCTAGCAGAACTTGGACCTGAGGAAGCCCTAACAGGGCTCTGGTCATAGTGGGCTTGCCCTTTCCTTCTTGCTGGTACATGTCATGAGCTCACTTTGTGCCAGTTATGTGACAGAGAGGTATTCCTTGCTCCTGTGCTGTGAGCCAGTGCTTTGGGACAGCACGGAGCTGGGGAATATCCCCTTCTCTTGGAGCTGCAAAGACTCTGTTGCTTTCCATGAACATGTGTAGCATAAGTGTGTGGGAAAACGTGGGCTTTCTCATCTGTTTCTGGCTCTGAAGCTCTTGAGAAGCCATTTTAGGAATAAAAATCTGGTCTCTGTGGGAGATAACGAATCACTGCAGTCCCCAGCTGCAGTAAGTGTGTCAAGCCTGTTGCAGCAATGTGTGGGAATGGACTGATCAGGATGGAGAGTAGTGTGGACATGCTTAGCATTGCCCTGATGGGGCTGCTGGTCCTGGTCTTCCCATCTCATGGGTTTGAAAGATCCTGCATCAAGGCTGAAATGGCACCCCTCACTGACACTGAGTGATTGTGGGGCCCACACTCTCAGAGGGTACCTCAGGGAGACCTTCCCCTTGAACTACTGTGTGTTAAAGAGAAATTTCAG
This sequence comes from Apteryx rowi, assembly GCF_003343035.1. Classification (NCBI taxonomy): domain Eukaryota; kingdom Metazoa; phylum Chordata; class Aves; order Apterygiformes; family Apterygidae; genus Apteryx; species Apteryx rowi. The sequence goes on from NW_020451178.1 coordinate 29,601, forward strand.
GAAGTAGCTTTTTCAGCTGAGTCTGCCCATGCCTGTTATAAATCTGGTCCAAGGACAGAAAATGTAAGAAAAATCCTTTTTCTAGAAAATATGAAGGCTCAGAAGAGTGGCTGACTGTCACTAAGAACAATGTTGCATACATCAGAGCTCACTGTCTGCTTCATTTCCAGGATACATTTTGGGCAGATCACAAGCAACCACATGCTGGTGACTGTGATAGAGAATTTGAAGAAAACCACCATCTGCAGAGTCAGTGAGGCCCGGGTGAGTGTCACAACCTCTCCTTTTCCAGCATCTTGAATAACAGGATGTGCCAATGGATGGGGGTGCGGGTTGTCCATGGTGCCTGGTGGGAAAGTTGGTAGGGGTCTGAGCCCATCTCACTTTCTTCCTGTGCAAATAGGCTCTTTTTTTCCTCATGTTTTTCCTGCTGTGAAGCTAACCAGTGTGACCCTGCTATCACACACACACTCCACTTTTGGTTTTCTTTGATGTATCTGTTTGGGTTTTGGCTCTCTAGTTTCTGCATACAGAAAGGACGGCTCTCCTTCTCTTGGGCTTTTCTGTGGGCTACTAGGTCTCTCAAATAATACAGACTGTGCTGGTATCTTCCCAGAGGCAACTTTAGAAAACTGTCAGCAACTTGTCTTTCAGAAAATAGAATGGATTATAGCTCTTCTTAAGACAGAAATATGGGGAACAGAGGCCGTGCTCTGGGTTCTGGTTGTTCCCCTGTTCAGATAGAGCTTTCATTTAAATAATGCTGCATTGTTTAAGTTTGTGGGACTGTCTTGATTTCATAATCTCTCAGTAGAGGATGGCCACAGTGTCACCTACTCCAGGCAGCAGGACCCTCTGCCCCCTAACAAGCTTGAGATATGTCAAACAGTGTGGTGTTGGTCTGTCTCTACAGGATGTGTTGGGATTCAACATGGCAGGTCTCCAGTACCTGAAAAGGGAGATTGAGGCCAAGGATGAGGTGACATTTTTTGCTGATGCTGCTGACCATTTTGAGGAGAAGAGGAGGAAGAGGAAGAAGAAGGAGAAGATGGTTCTTGCAGTGGTTTAGCATTTGCTGCCCAAGACCCACAGCACTAGGATGGGGTCATGTAGCCTCTGTGCTGGCCATGGAACTACTCTTGTGGCTGAACATCTGTGATGATGCCCAGTGACTGGGATGAAGGTCTGTCCCCTCCCCATGTGGAACAACTCACCTTTCACTGTGGGGGACAGTGCCAACCCAGAATGAGTGTCTCTGCTTAGGGAGATGAACTCTCTATGGTCTGTTGTATATGCATGGATTTGAGCTGTTTCTGAGGCGGCTGTCAAAGGTGCAGGCTTTTCCTCTAGCTGAATGCCTGTTAGAAACGGATTTCATTTCTCCTGCTGAAGAGATCAGCTAACTCTGGCAATGTGTTAACTGAATGAGGTGAATCAGCACATGGACTGCTGGTGGGACCATGCTCTATCCATGGAAGGCAGCTGGCAAGGTTTTATGCTGTTTTGACACCTGCTGATGGTTTGTGGAGGTGCTCAGATGGTGTGAGCACAGCTATGGTATTTCTGCAGAGGTGCAAGAACTTGGTCTGCACCCACTCACTTTTTAGTGGGACAAGGAAAGACATGGCTGCACTCAAAGTCATGTTTTAATATGCTTTATGAGACAGCTCTGTTCAGAGTTTTGTCCTGATATTTCTCTCTAGTAAAGCCTCAACTGCCCGGCTGTGCTTGTCAATTCCCATAGGCTTTTTTCCAGAGAATAAAATCTGTGGGAGCAAATTAAAGAGTTGCAGTCAAAGATTGTGCTCTTTTGTACAGTTGGCAGACTGAATGCATGGGAAGCATGGGTTATTTGCATTATACTTGCTTCAGTTCACTAGAAGTTGCACAGAATTGGTGCAATGTTGTACTTGTCCTGTATCAGATAAAATGATTTATTCTCACAGCAGGGAGGGAGCGGTGATTAAAGTGAGCAAGTCTCTGCTGCATGTTCGTAAATTATTAGTTTGTAGTATGTGTTTGGTTTTTTTGGTTTTTTTTTTTTAAACAGTTATCCTAAGTTTTGTGAATGTGGTAGAGGCTGCTTCCATGTACTTTGCTGAAAAAGTAATTATACTATTGGACTTACAGGTCTGACTCAGGTACTCAAAGCTGGGTTTCCTTCTAACTTGAGCTTCAACTGGATTTTTCATAGTATCTCAGTTATTGACTCTCCTGTCTTTGCCTTATGTTTTTTATTATTAACAATTATACACAAAGTAAGCAGCTCTGTTATCATTCTTGTTAACAGTTCTGTCTCTGTCAATCTTTTGATGGCTCCTCGGGTGTAATAACCACACCTCTTAGAAAACTCTTGCTGGTAGTAAATAACCTTTTGGGGAGTAATGGTTCACTTGCTCCTTCCCTGTCTGGGTAATTTAGAGCAGCACTTCATGCTCCAGTTCCAGGAAATGGGTCTCAGACTGTTTTTACAAATAGCAATCTTTATATAGCTCTGCCAGTTGTTCCCGGGTGCCTCTATAACTGCGTATTTGCCTAGATGTGGATGAGACTTCGGATCAAGCAGTTCCATTCAAACAGGTCTCCATCCTGACAGTTACTAAGCTATTCGTTTGCTGCTTCCAAAGGAGACAGTCAGAAGAGAAATCACTGTAGTTTGAGGGAGAAGATTTATTGTGCAGTAGTAGGATGATGAACTCTTGGTAACTGCAGTTGACATCTTGTATCTATGCTAGCTGCTGCTGCAATGGGCTGGACAGCTGGTAAAACAAGGGATGAAGAGTGTTACAAATGCAAGGGTGGCTCATGACACCACAGCGCACCTTCAGCAGTGATGATTGAGGAGAGAGATACCAAAACTAGGTACCCAAAGGGAAAAGTTGACCCTATGCCTCAGTGTGATGTGCTCTATTTTTCGCATTGATTCCAGGGAGACAGATACTCTGGAGCCTAGGTAAGGAGCTGCTGTTTGATCCTCTGGGAACCCTGGGAGAAAAGCCATGGCCATAGGTACACTTTAACTCAGGAACTGTTGACAAGGACACAGATGGTGGTACAGAACAGTGATCTGGGACACGGAGTCATCTCATGATGACAGGTTATTTCCTTTGATCTCCAACATTGGAGGAGGTGGGATTCCTTCATCTTCATCTCTGTTTACAGTCACTGGGATTCTGGAAGAATCCTTGGAAGAAGTCATCTTTGGAGGGTGGTTGTCCTTGCTGTAGGTGCTGACAAGGGCTTTCCCTCAAACTTTCCCTCTGGTTCTCTGATTTGTATGATATGTGACCAACATATGTATGTTGTATGATGTGACTACCAACAACTGTGACTTGCCTCAGTGCTTAGAATGCATCACTGAGGGGACTGATGTAGGTCTACTGGCTGTCTGCAGAAAACAGTGAAAAGCATCAGGGTAGGAATCAGCATAGTCAGTAGCAAAATTATTGGTATTGGAGAATCCCGTATCAAGTTTGGCACTGCTTCTTATGGTGTTTTCCAGCAGGTGAGTAGAGTTAAAATCATGTCTGCAACTGCATATCTGCTGATATGCATTTTCTTGAGCTGGCCTTCAACCTTGGTTAATAGGTCAAATCTTCTGACTCAAAGAAAGAGCTGAGAGATGATAGTTATGTTTGGCAGTGCACCAGTGCAGTGCCAAACACTATGGAGAAGGACTTGGGAGTTCTGGTGGACAACAAGTTAACCATTAACCAGCAATGTGCCCTTGTGGCCAAGGAGGCCAATGGTATCCTGGGGTGCATTAGGAATCACAGAATCACAGAATCACTGAGGTTGGAAGGGACCTCTGGAGATCATCTAGTCCAACCCCCCTGCTCAAGCAGGGTCACCTAGAGCACACTGCACAGGATTGCATCCAGGCGGGTTTTGAATATCTCCAGAGAAGGAGACTCCACCACCTCTCTGGGCAACCTGTTCCAGTGCTCTGTCACCCTCACAGTGAAAAAGTTTTTCCTCATGTTAAGATGGAAGTGTCTGTGTTTCAGTTTGTGCCCACTGCCTCGTGCTTGGAGAACAGAAGGCTGAGAGGAGATCTTATCAACGTGTACAAGTATCTGAAGGGAGGGTGTCGAGAGGATGGGGCCAGACTCTTTTCAGTGGTGTCCAGCGACAGGACACGAGGCAACGGGCACAAACTGAAACACAGGAACTTCCATCTGACCATGAGGAAAAACTTCTTTACTGTGAGGGTGACAGAGCACTGAACAGGTTTCCCGGGGAGGTTATGGGGTCTCCTTCTCTGGAGATATTCAAAACCTGCCTGGATGTGATCCTGTGCAACATGCTCTAGGTGACCCTGCTTGAGCAGGGGGTTGGACTAGATGATCTCCAGAGGTCCCTTCCAACCTCAGTGATTCTGTGATTCTGTGAAGAGGATAAAAATGGAATCCCTCAATGTCATTAATGTCACCGGTGCCAGAGGAATCCCCCAAGGGTCCTCTCTGTCCAGTGCAACATTGTGTACTCACAACCCCCATCTTGTGTCTGCAGCTAATTAAAGGTAGGTGAACAGTCTGTAGACAGAAGGTTAAACCTATGATTGTGAAAGCAAACAGGAATTTAGGATCAGTAATACTTGTTACAGTTTTTTTTTCTCCAAGAGTCACAGCTGACTCTAATGAAAACTTCTACATGCTCAGTCCTGAAAACAGGTGTCGAGTGCCTCAGCATGGGTTATAGTTATCTAACTCCTCTTTAAAAACAGTACAAACCTATCAGGAGTCATTCAGCACTCTTCTAAAGTGCAGAGTATCAAACACTGGGATTGAGATACAACAGTATCTCCACTGCTGTGTTTCAGGCAGCCCCATCAGAAGTCAGAATGTAGTGCAACTTCTGGATCACCTTTCTCATTAATAGGGGACAGACAAAATATTTATTCATGTTAATTTGATTAAATGAAAAAGACTATATGGGGATGTTTTCACAGAAACATTCAACTACAATTCAGGTATTTCAGTACTGATGATCTTTACATCATTCTTCCAGGGCTCTGACCTGTAATGGAAGAGCAGAGAAAATTAACATGAAAGGAAAGAAAAATAAATTACCTTTGTACAGGTATTGAAGCAAACCCAGTAATTATGTTGGGATTCTTTGTAAGCATTTTGTGAGCACTGTGATTGCTAGGACTCACTTCCATAGAACTGGCCTATATTGCCGCTGTTAGAAGGGAACAACATGAAGTAGGGTTCTCACATGACCTTAAGCTAGAGTAAGAATTTGTTTTTATTTCATAAATTAATTGGAATAAAAATTATGACCATGAGTTCAGGATGGGCACTCTACTTGGAAATACTGAAGGTTTTCATGGGCAGCTTCCTATGCAGTACTTCATTATGGGCATATGAAGACAAACTTTGAGAAATGTTTTAAATATAAATGAAAAATAATATCACTAAGTTTTGTCAAGTAGTGATTTTTTGTTTGTTGGCCTCTACTAGGGCATGGGGCTAATTTGCGACCAGCTCTAATATTGCAGGGAAGTTTCTAGGTCTCACTGGTGAGACCCATATTGGCTTTAGTGATAATCACTTCGAAAAGCCATATGAACTTAAAAAGCTGCCCCATGCCTCTGCTAAGAATCTCTTAACTGTTTCTAGTCTGGATGGCTGAACTAAACCGTTTAACTGAATGCGGGACTTAACCTAGGAACATCAGTATTTCACATTTGTGACTCTAAATCAACCTGTTCAGAGCTTCTTGATGTGTTTGAGATGGACATGTTTTTGAGCATGTTACTAAAATGAGGTTTTGTTGGGAAGAATGTTCATAGAGGCATTTGGTTCAGTTACTTGGGTAGCATGGGGTAGCTGTAACCAGCTTTGGTAGGAATTATCAAGCCGTCCTTAAAAAGACTTTGTCAGAATAGAAGGGAGATGTGGTGGTGCTAATGGCAACTAGGAGAGCAGTCCTCATGATCAGCTAGATCCGTGAGCCAGGGGGGAAGAGAAGACTGTGTTAGTTTCTTTCTGTCCGAAGCTTTTAATGGGAGATGATACTCTGATTAGAATTTCCAGTACTTAAGACTAGGCAGGAAAAAATAGATTGGTGTATACCTGGTGTGCAGAGATAATCCATCAGCTGTATATTAGTGCAAGGCTGTAGTGGGCTGATTGGGGAAAGCAAGGTGCCTCACTGAAATGTGAACTCACTATGTGAGTACTTCTATTCCGCTTCAACACAAAATGAGAGAAGTTTGCCTAAATTGCCTTCACTGATGAGCTTCAGGCTGTAAGCCCCTAAACTGGAAGACATTAAATTCACTGCTCTTCCTAGACTACAGTTGTCTGTTACCCTTTCCAATGTAGAGGTTTATCCCCAAAGTAAGGAGAAGCTATTTAGACAAGAACAAAGTGCTATGTTTGAAGTACTCTGGGCAGTCCTAGAGCAGATGCAGCAGAGGTGTGTGTGTCTGTGAAGTTTCTTTTGAGAACTGACTGATGGGGGTCTCTCTTCTTTTTCTCTAGAGGAGAGGAAATGCAGTACAGCTGGGATTTCTGCACTGACTCCCTTGATAACATTGCAGACTCACAGATATTGGAGTTGAAAGAAAAAGCTGTCAGTATTACAGATATGAGACAAATGGAGACTCTGAGCTGAGCAGAGAAGAAACATTAGCATCCATAGGGTTCCTATTTATGAACTGTCACCGCTGGTTGTATTGTAGAGTGCCTGAATTGATGCGGGTGGGGTCCACCAGCCTACTGTTAAACATATTGGTTGGTGTTTTGAGGAGAAATTCCCCAATGAGGCTCTCCTGTTGGTAGGGAAGATGAGTCACCTCTCCTTATCCAGAGCCTGCTTCTCTTGGGGTACAGAAAGGTGCTGCATGGAACAGTGTGTGCAGAGGGCTGTGCATGCTGGACCTTGTCATGTTATGTTTGCTCCGTCTCTCTGCAAGTCTCCTGTTCCTTATTTGACTGGGTGTCAGTGTCAAGGAGTCAGCAGTAAGACTTGGCTTTAAAAAGTGAAAAGTGTTAAGAAGAGACTAGTTTATTAGGGCTTGACTATAATAAATCCAGCCTCCTGCTGCCAGGAGGCTCAATGAGGCATTTAATGTGGAGGCAGTAAGTGAAGGATTTGGAATAGGACTGAGGGCTTCTGCTGTGAGTACCTCCACTGGGCTGAGCAGTTGTAACAACCTGTAAATATCTTGCAATGAGTCCTTTTGTTACTGTAATCCAGTGCTCTCCTTTTTTTGTCTCAGATTGTGTGTGTGCATGTGCAATCACTTTCATGTCAGTAGTATAGGGTTTGCTGATCATGCGGATCAGAAGGCAAGAGGAGGTAAAACAACGGTGATTTTAACTTACGGCAGGTATTGTTACATGCAGTACTTACGTTAACTAGAAAGCTTTTCGGGTAGTATAATCTGGAACTGGGCCTTGGGGATTGTAGAAATCAGCCGGACTGTTGCTGCCATCCCACCCTGGGGGTATCCTTGTGGGCGGTGCTCATAAATGTCATTGGTTAACACAGGTGAATATTAGATTAAGGATCTAACCATTTCTGTACATTTAATATGACTAAACAAATATCTGTGGAAGCTGGAATGAATTCTGGAAATGAGACTGTGAAAGGACTTGAATCTCAACTACTGACTTCAGCTCAAAGAATACAGGCCAAGTAAAATATTAAGGAAGGGGAAGATGCACATGTTTTGAGGCTGGGTCTACAAGTGTGTGACTGAGGACTGGGTGAGTGGGAATGGAGCAGGGACTGTTTTTGCTGCTATGGCACTAGTCCTTGTCTAGTCCAGTTTAGTAGAGATGATTGTCAGCAAAGACTTCTTTGTGTCACTACAGAGTAAATTAGGAGAGTTTCAATGCAACTTCTTGCATATAGAGCATATAGAGCCCCAGTGCAGTTGTAGTTTACTATCCCTATGGTCGGTTTCAAATGATCCTGAATCCCTTCTTTGGTAAGGGTGGGCCTTCCCAAGAGCGAGAGTTTCTGGCATGGCAGTAAGAGATGTGTATGGATGCACCTTGCCTTATTACTTATTTTATAGCTTTCCAGAAGACCTCCTCTTCCAGGCTTTAATCAGTAAATTTGCTTAAAGGAGAAACAGAACTTCACCCCCTCCATCTCCTCTAAACTTGCCCTTAAGAAATGAACCTTCAACTGTACCTGAAAAATAGTAATTACAACTGCTGGAGTACAAGGAAAAGAGAAATAATAGTTCGTGATTTTTGCTATTTTCTTTTACTGTACCTCTGTTGCCAGTTAAACAACTAAAAGGCCACTGAGCAATAACCCACACTGGGCTAATTTCTACTCAGACAGACTCTGCAGAAACAGGGATAGTCTCTTGTCTTTCCTTTTGTATCCACAATGATATGATTTTGTTTCTGATGAAGTTGTCCTATCAGGTACCACCATAGGTTCAAAACCTATAAACAGAAAATCTTATAAAGGATTTCTATCAATGGGGAGAAAAGAAGGAATTCCTATCCTTTTTTTCATTTATTTCCTAAAAGCCACATCTTTCTGGGCTTCCCACCCCTTCTTTTCAATACCTTGTCACTCTGATCTAAATTGTTTTTGGGTCAAATCTTAAATTCTCCACTGTTGTGCTCTGTGTTTCCAAAAAGGACAGTAAAGCTTGCCTGCATCAGAAATGATGCTTAGGACTCCTGAAAGGTGGACGGTCCCTAGGACTGATGCTATTGAGGGGGTGGGGGGATTCAAAGGATATTTGCCCTCACAGGAAGGAGAAGTGTCTCTGCTTCTGTTAATATTTCAATATGATGGGAAATTTCTTCAAGGCCATCAGTATTTTCCCCTCCAATTGCCATTGCAAAAATCTCTATCTCCAGTTCAACTTGCAAACCTGCTGCCACCTAGGAGAGACAGAGGATTGCCCACAAGTAAGATGCATGTTTTATACATAGCCTCCTTCAGCAGTGCTCCCAGCTGGTTCTTGTTCTACCTTGTCTGATGAAAGTAAAGACTTAGTATCCTGCACACATCACTGCTCTTGCCAATTACTCAGTGACTGTGTCACTAGAAGGGTCTGTGCAAAACAGTATTTCTTCACATTGCAGTTTGCTTTCAAACTGCCAGATATTTTTTTGCCCCTTCTCATTATTTCCCCTTAAATTTCCTTTTAGGTTCCAGAAGGAAAGGGAGAATTGAGAAAGCTGGAAGACAATCAGAAAAAGAACAAAGAGGTAGGAAGAAAAGAGAGATAAAAAAGGGATGGATGTGTGGAGAGAAAAAGAGAACTGCAAGTGTTGGATTGTGGCTGGGGCTCTGGACTAGGAGATTTAACTTGTATTCTGGTGACTCTCCTTGTACAAGTCATTGCTTCTTGATTCCATGCCTGTAAAATTGTGCTCAGATACAGCAGGCCGGTGAAGAGCAAAACGACAAACTGAATAAAGGCAGAAAGCATCAAAGCTTCATACTTAATGGGACAATTTCATGTGCAATGGTGCTTGTGCTAGATAAAAGACTTAAGGTGAAGCAAGCAGAAGCAGCATGCAGGAAAACAAATGACAGAGGCGAGAGTTTACTAGGTTCAGTTCTTAGAGATATCTAGACAGAGAGATGAAGTCCAGGCATGACATAAAGAGCAGATATAAAATACCTAAACCCTGGGAAAAATCAAAGGTGGTGGTAGAGTATCCTGTTTGTATCAAAAAAGCTCTCCTTAACCTCAGTGCTTGACCTGCTGCCTTCCACTGAGCTTAAGATGTTCATCCCTCTGCGTTCTGGGACAGGATCTGAGACTTGCTGCACCGTGTGCTTGCTCAAAGGCAGCAGAAGGATAGCAGAAGGCAGCCATGGCTTCAAATGTGCTTTAAACAGCTCATACTCTGGCCAGCTCTATTCCCAGACAGCTGGTGAGGGAGCATCTCTGGATGGCCTGAAGGCTGTATGACTCTAGCATAATACAAAGGATCTTCTGTATAACTTACAGGTCCTGGTGTGTATATCACTCTCAGTCCTGTGTGTGGAGGTGGTTGCTTCACCTGAAATCTGTCAGAAAGAGAAGATTATCAGTTTGCCAGGAACCACTCCAGGCAGACAGGTGAAACTGCTGGGAAGTAGGGTATCTGGTCTTCCTGTGCTTGTGTAACTGACAGCAGAGTTTTTTAGCTCATCCTTCCCATCACAATGTACACTTGGTTATGGCAGTATTCCTGGGCTTCTAGCCAAGGCGCCATTCAAACAGTTTAGAACAAAAAAAGCAGTATATTAATGAGTCAAAGTCTCCAAAGAGCTCGTTATGCTGAGTCCTTACAACAGAATATGAAACACCTACATTCTAAGTCTGCATACACAAAGGAAACTGAAGTATAAATTCCATTTCTCCAGCAAACTTGTGTGTGTGCACATCCAGAAGTCGTTAATGGTCTATTTAATGTGCTGTGATATGATTCTACTGCAGAAGGCATGATACTGATATAAATTTCTTGTAAACAAGTCTCTTCAGTTTAACTGTACCCACTAAGGCAATAGTTTCACTTCATTCCTCTTTGATGGATTCACAACTGTGCAGTCCTTTTCTAGTGTGCATGTGAAATACCACTGCTGAAGATCATTGTGATGGGACATCACCTCCCTGCTTAAACACCAGAATGCAAATACGTGCATTCTGTTGTGGCTCTGGCCTGTGGAAAAAAAATCACTGTTAAGATCTCTCAAAAGCATTAGAGCAAATATGACCTCTACTTTTGCATGGTTCTGGACTTTACTGTACGATTTTTACTTCCACCTGAAGAACAGCTACCAGCAAGCGCTCACACAAAAAGCTGTTAAAAGAAATGAGGGAGAACAGGCATTTTCAGTATATGGCTCAATGCTATGGAAAGTTCTGGCAGAATTACAAAAAGGCTGTCAGAGTTGCTGCAATTTCTGTGGAGCGCTGGCTGTTACAAGAAACTGGACTTAATTTTTGTCAAGGTGTCATGACAAGTTAAGGCTATGATGTGGACCGTTTGGAAGGCACTTAGTTAACTATTGACCCTGTCACAGAAAAGCTCAACTTCAGCATGAAGTAGGCATGTCTCATGTCTGAGCTCCCTTGCCCTCCACCCTGCCATCAGCATGTTCTGCTGTCACTCAGCAGCTAGGCATACAGCTCTCTTCTCAAAGCATCTGGTAAAAGGCTTCAAAGGATAAGCTGAATTTCTAAGAATGACAGAAAGCATCACAGGATTCTTGATACCCAGAGCCTCTGTGACTCTCCTTATTTGTTGATGGAGAACATAGTGATGGTATTTGAGTGTCTACATATCAGGCTCTGGCATAAATCTAAAGAATGTACAACGCATGTATCTTGAGCTGCAGGATATTGATATGTGACCTACTACCTTAAAACTTCACAAGCAGGCACCATGATACTGAAATGTGCATTAAAGAAGAACCCCCTCTCTTAAGGGCACTTGGCCCTATAACCTTCCCTAGAGGCCACATCTCTGATTAAAAAAAAAAAAAAAAAAAAAAATCTCTGTGCCATTAATCCTGATGGATGGAGTTGTACAATAGTCTCTCTGATGGTCCTGAACAGATTTCTGAAGTGCCTTGTTGGATAAGTACTCACAAGAGACCATGATGATTCCAACTGGATAAATCTCCTGCGAGTTCCTCTTTTGATGATAACTGTTATTTCAGGAGGAGGAACAAGTATCAAACTTAAATGTTTTGTATATTTTTCATTCCAGAACTGAGGTACCATGTTAAAGGGATGCTGTGAGTGCTGAGGTAGGATCACTGTGACATTTCTCTTTACCCTCCTTTCAAAGAGGAAATCAGGAACTGCAGGTTACCTGCATCCAGAAGAGGAAAGTCTGGCAGGTGCCTGCTTATGTGATGAGTGCTCTAAAGAAACATACAGCACCTAGGAACTGCAGCACATCAGGGCCATGAGACTTGCACACTTGAAGCATAAGAATCACAGAATTGCAGAATGGTTCAGGTTGGAAGGGATCTCTCGAGATCATCTAGTCCAACCCCCTGCTCAAGCAGGGTCACCTAGAGCATGTTGCACAGGATCACATCCAGGCAGGTTTTGAATATCTCCAGAGAAGGAGACCCCATAACCTCCCTGGGAAACCTGTTCAGTGCTCTGTCACCCTCACAGTAAAGAAGTTTTTCCTCATGGTCAGATGGAAGTTCCTGTGTTTCAGTTTGTGCCCACTGCCTCGTGTCCTGTCGCTGGACACCACTGAAAAGAGTCTGGCCCCATCCTCTTGACACCCTCCCTTCAGATACTTGTACACGTTACTAAGATCTCCTCTCAGCCTTCTCTTCTCCAGGCTAAACAGGCCCAGCTCTCTCAGCCTTTCCTCATAGGAGACATGCTCCAGTCCCCTAATCATCTCTGTAGCCCTTCGCTGGACTTGCTCCAGTAGTGCCACATCCCTCTTGTACTGGGGAGCCCAGAACTGGACACAGTACTCCAGATGTGGCCTCACCAGGGCTGAGTAGAGGGGGAGGATCCCCCTCCCTGCACCTGCTGGCAACACTCTTCCTGATGCACCCCAGGATACCACTGGCCTCCTTGGCCACAAGGGCACATTGCTGGCTTGTTGTCAACTTGTCCACCAGCACTCCCTTCTCCACAGAGCTCTTTCCAGCAGGTCAGCCCCCAACCTGCACTGGTGCATGGGGTTATTCCTCCCCAGGTGCAAGACCCTGCACTTGCCTTTGTTGAACTTCATGAGGTTCCTCTCTGTCCAACTCTCCAGCCTGTCCAGGTCTCTCTGAAGGGCAGCACAGCCTTCTGGGGTATCAGCCACTCCTCCCAGTTTTGTATCATCAGCAAACTTGCTGAGGGTGCACTCTGTCCCTTCATCCAGGTCACTGGTGAATAAGTTGAACAGGGCTGGACCCAGGACTGACCCCTGGGGGACACCGCTAGCTACAGGCCTCCAACTAGACTCTGCGCTGCTGAGCCCAACCCTCTGAGCTCTGCCATTCAGCCAGTTCTCAATCCACCTCGCTGTCCACTCATCTAACCCACACTTCCTGAGCTTGTCTATGAGGATGTTATGGGAGACAGTGTCAAAAGCCTTGCTGAAGTCAAGGTAGACAACATCCACTGCTYKCCCCTCATCTACCCAGCCACTCAGTCCATCATAGAGGGCTATCAGCTTGGTTAAGCATGATTTCCCCTTGGTGAAGCCATGCTGRCTACTCCTGATCACCTTCTGATCCTTCATATGCTTAGAGATGACATCCAGGATGCGCTGTTCCATCACCTTTCCAGGAATGGAGGTGAGGCTGACTGACCTGTAGTTCCCTGGGTCCTCCTTCTTGCCCTTTTTGAAGACTGGGGTGACACTGGCTTTCTTCCAGTCTTCAGGCACCTCTCCTGTTCTCCATGACCTTTCAAAGATGATGGAGAGTGGCTTAGCAATAATGTCCGCCAGCTCCTTCAGCACTCGTGGGTGCATCCCATCAGGGCCCATGGATTTGTGGGTGTCAAGTTTGCTTAAATGATCTCTAACCCACTCGTCCTTGACCAAGGGAAAGTCTTCCTCTCTCTAGACTTTCTCTCTTGCCTCCAGGATCTGGGGTTCCTGAGGGCTGGCCTGAGCAGTAAAGACTGAAGCAAAGAAGGCATTCAGTAACTCTGCCTTCTCTGCATCCTTCATCACCAGGGCAGCCACCCCATTCAGCAGCGGGCCCACATTTTCCCTAGTCTTCCTCTTGCTGCTGATGTATTTGAAGAAGCCCTTCTTGYTGTCCTTGACATSYCTCACCAGATTTAATTCCAAACGGGCCTTAGCCTTCCTCGTCGCATCCCTGCATACGTCTGACAATGTTCCTCTATTCCTCCCAAGTGGCCTGTCCCTTTTTCCACATTCTGTACACTTCCTTCTTCTGGTTGAGTTTTGCCAGGAGCTCCTTGCTCATCCATGCAGCTCTCCTGCCCTCTTTGCTTGACTTCCTACTCACAGGGATGCACCGATCTTGAGCTTGGAGGAAGTGATGCTTGAATATTAACCAGCTCTCTTGGACCCCCCCTTCCTTCTAGGGCCCTAACCCATGGGATTCCTCCAAGTAGGTCCCTGAAGAGGCCAAAGTTTGCTCTCCTSAAGTCCAGGGTTGCRATCCTACTTAGTGCCCTGCYTCCTCCTYRCAGGATCCTCAACTCCACCATCTCATGGTCACTGCAGCCAAAGCTGCCCCCGACCTTCACATCTTCCACCAGTCCTTCTTTGTTTGTTAGTACGAGGTCCAGCAGCACACCTCTCCTTGTTGGCTCCTCCACCACCTGTGTCAAGAAGTTGTCACCAATGCTCTGCAGGAACTTCCAGGACTGTTTGTGCCTAGCTGTGTTGTCTTTCCAGCAGATATCGGGGTGGTTGAAGTCCCCCATGAGAACCAGGGCCTGGGATCGTGAGGCTACTTCCAGCTGTCTGTAGAAGGCCTCATCGACTTCCTCTTCCTGATCAGGTGGCCTGCAGTAAACACCCACAACAGTGTCCCCCATGCTAGCCTGCCCTTTAATCCTTACCCATAAGCTCTCGACTCGCTCTTCAGCCACCCCTAGGCACAGCTCAGTACATTCCAGTTGCTCTCTCACCTAAAGAGCAACTCCACCACCTCGCTTACCTGGCCTGTCTTTCCTAAAAAGCACGTAGCCATCCATGACAGCATTCCAGTCACGTGAGCTATCCCACCATGTCTCTGTAATTGCAATGAGATCATGGCCCTGCGACCGCATACAGATCTCTAATTCTTCCTGTGTTCCCACAAGGCACAGGGTCTGTTGGCCCAGTTGCTTCCCTTGAAGCCATGCCTAGCTCCTCCTCAGCCTGGAGGGCACTAAACCTGTTCCTCAATTGCAAGTCTTCAGGAAGAGTAAGAGCCTTTCTCCTCCTACGAGAAGTGACCAGTTTCCAGCCACCTTCTACAGTGTTATGATGTCCCGTTTCACACAGCACAGAACCCTCTGGCACCTCCACTGCTGTAGGGGGTTGGGACTCCTGGAGCTGTATGGTCTCTGAGAATACCCTGTCTATTTCTCGCTCATCTTCTCGGGTGCTACGCCGCCTACTGACTTCCTCCTGTAACTCCTTTACCTGATGACATAACTTGTCAACAACAGTGCACCTTCTGCAGGAGAGCTGACTGTCAGCCCAGGCCTCACGGAGAGGCCCCAAGCACTCCCTGCAACCTGAGACCTCTAGAGCTGCATCTGCTGTCAGAGGGTCTTGTCTAGGTCGAAGCCTCTGATACAGCTACTCCAGCAGCTACTGGGGAATGTGCTCTGCAGCATGTCATGACCATATCTGAGGAAGCGTACACTACTAGGATTGGAAACAAAGGTGCCTTTTTGTGCACTGCTGTGCAAACTGTTGCATCTGTTCGCTGCCTTTGTTAGCTGCGCTCTCAAGAATGTTTAATATCCTTACTGTTTTCCTTAACCAGTGCTAATGCAACCAGAAAGCTAAGAACTGTGGTCACCAGTGCTAAGAGGAGGAACCAGTTCTTGAAAGACCTAGACCAACATGACAGCAGGAAGTTTATTTCCATGCTTTCAGTTAGGCTCCCTCTCCTGTGACCTGTGGGCTTAGCAGGAGAAAGGCCTGTACAACTGGAATAGTCCAAGCATGACCTACTCCTAAGTTTCTGGGAGAACAGTGTACAACTGTCCATCAGCACAAATGGCTGAGATGATAGATAGATAGATAGTTTAACAGTTAACTGAAAGTGGCTGTTTAGACCTAAGAACCTCTCCAGTTGCAGGAGGTAATTGAGGCTAAGTGGGAGAGAGAGGCTGATGTTGGAAAATTTCAGCTAGCATAGCTTGCTTGGAGCTCAGGAATTTAGAAAGGAAATATTCTTCTTTTTTTGTCTTTGAGGATTTTGACCATTTCCCTTGTAGTAAAAATGTCAGCTGCAGCCATCTAAAATGAAAACTTGCCACCAAGCACTGCAATTCTTGAAACCAGTTGGTGAGATTGCAGCTATTCAGATGAAGCCATTTTGAAGTGACAAATTTTAGGTGGAAGCCCCAAAACTGTAATAACTCAAAGACCATTACTGCAGTCTCTCCTGTAAGCTAAAAGCCAAAATACGCATAGCAAAGCTAAGACAAATGCTGTGGAGAAAACTGAATGGGAGGAACATGCTTTGCCCCCTTTACTGTTACATGTATGGCATGTAGGAAGACAAGGGTCATAAAGACACCTGCCTGGATACTGCTGAATTTAATAAAAACACTGAAACAGTGCTAGTGCAGGAGTACCTAGTGAATGAACATATATGCAGTCACTCAAACGGGGAACTTCAGCACAGAAAAAAGAGCAGTCATAAGCATCTTTTACTGTATTTGTATGATCTCTAAATTCCAGCTGGGTAGATCCACCAATAATTTCCTTTGCTTTGTCATACAATGCAAGAGACAACTTGCTGGACTGCAGACCTAAAATGGCCCTGTCCTCAGTACATTGGAACACAGTGCAGAGCTATCACCCACTGGTAGGGCATGACACTAAGGGAAATGTGTTTATAAGTAAATGCTTTATTTCAACCTCGTCCTCTGTCTGCTCCCAGTTTCATCACTGAAACTGTTTTTCAGTGCAGCCAAAGCCATGTGGCTGGCTGACTGCAGCTGCCCCGATTTAGACTGTCAGACTTGCAGCACCCAGCAGCATTCCCCAAAGCCAAATGTAATATCAGTTACCATGAAAGAGTTCAGTCCCCGAACCTGAGAACTTCAATAATAACCAGTAAGTCACCTACTATAGGCCAGGACCATGCATACGGGACCTACTGTTCCTTACTACTTTCCATCTATCTTCCTAACACTATTAATATGCAAAGCTAATAATATGCAAAAAATGCTAAGTATTTCTAATATTATCTTCTCTGAATCTAGTCTATCATTATCGAATGATTCCAAATATAAAAATACCATTTGTTATCTCTTACTAATCAAATCAGAAGGTTGATAATTAACAAGCAATGCATATTTGGACAGTCGAAAAACAAGTTCCTGAGAATCTGAACCAACCTTGAGAAGTTCACCCCAACATTCTTCAGGATCACAGTGGCAGTGTAGGTGCAGCCTTCCTTCAGTACGCCAAATGTCACATTAGGTGGAATGAGATGGAATGCGCTAAGATGCTGTTTTGTTGTTGCAAGAGAAGATGTGTTGACTTTTCCCCCAACAGGATCATCTACCTTTGCAAATAAAATTAGACAATAAATTTGGTGGCTTAAGTCAGCTTCCGAATAAGCAGTACCCAGATAATACTTGTTACTTTTCCTACATTTGACTCTACTCATCCTGAAGCTATTACAAAAAGGCACACTAATTTGAGTAAAAAAATGAAGAGGCAAAGCTAACTACTTTTGGTATTGTCTGCCAATTTATACTAGCATGAGTTTTTGGACATACTGAGCCATTCAGGTGTCTCGGAGGAACTGAGGATGTGCTCTCTTTTGGAAATCAGGGCTTTCATGTGGGTACCTGGTACAGAACTCTGCTTTCAGCATACAACAGCCAATCATTTTATACATAAATTGCAAGCGCTATTGTTCACTGAACAGATTCAGAATGCTTTCCAATATTGATGCAGAGTGAAGGAGTGTCCAGTATCTCTGCAAAAGAGATGACTGAGAGGATATTAACTAAAAAGTTATAATTTTACTTTTTTATTTGGTATGGAGTCTGGCTTGCTCCCCTGGAGAGACGGTGGTAATTCCCCTTTCTCTTTTCTTGGCTGCCTTGCAGCATTCACCAGCAGATTCTGAATTTTAGGTTGAAAGGATGTCTTGTGTGATCTTGTAGCCTTGTTCAGGTAGGCTGCTGCTGCAAAAAGAAAAGATTTCCAAAAGCATGAAAAACCAAGTATCAAAGTCAGCTCAATCCTGAAGTTCTTCTTCAAATAAACCTTTCATTTACTAAAACAGTTTGATTAGCACAAGAAGAGCAGGAGGGATGTCATTTTTATGTAACAAAACAATTTAGGGGAAAGATGATCATTTCAGCTAGCATAGCTTGCTTGGAGCTCAGGAATTTAGAAAGGAAATAGTTTTCTTTTTTTTTGTCTTTGGGGCTTTAACACTAAAAGTAATCAAAATTGAACCAATAAGTAAAAAATGTACTATAATTAGTAAAACTAATTAGTTGAAGACATTACAGTGAAAACCAACAATGAAGGTATAAAATCCTATGAAAGTGATTAAAAACAGAAGAGGAGGTACAAAAACTCCAAGCATTAAAATCAAACCCGAGAACATTACTATTCCAAAGGCATGTCTACACTGCACAGTGGTCAGTGATGCAGAAATGGCCAGGTTGGTCAAGCCAAATTTGTACATCCATGCAGTAACAAATTCTTGCCCAGGCCCCAAAGCAGGACACCTGTGTCAGCACAAGGCCATAATCAATTCATAGACCCTGTCTCTGAGCAGGACTTATTGGCTTGAGAGCAACAATACATGGATGAGTCTGCATGCTTCTGATTCTGGAGCTAAAACAGTCTTAGCTACCTTGTCATCTCTGATCTGTGCCCCACTGTATAATGTAGGTAGACTGAGCATAAGGATTACCAGAGCAACTAGTTACTACACAATGTAACTGCTGTTTTGAAGAATCGGATCTAAACTTCCTTTGCTTGACAGCTTAAGACACATATAACTTACTGTAAAAGCTGTAAAGTCTGATAATCTCTGAAGGGAAAACACAAGACAACAATGGTGGCTGTCTTCTCACCAAGGGTCAATCTCTAGATCAATATTTTGTACTGAAGAGAATTGTTGGGTTTTTTTTTCAGTTTGAACTAGGCAGTTGAGTGTAGGTACTGTCTAGCTGGCATTGTGTTATCTGGTCAGTTAGTCATTTTGAGGAGGCAGAAATATAATTTGAGAGTAGGTTCTTCTCTAGATTCCTTCTCTCAGCAAGTACTTATTTCCAAACAACAGAACTGTAGGTTGTAGAGGGAGAGGGGCCTCCCATCTGACAATAAATGGCCCAAGGCTTATAAAAATGCTGAGCATGGATGTAGTGGAGAAAGCATACTAGCATTTGTTGTTTTGCCTGAAGGTAAGCAATCTTTATGCTTTGACATTAGAAGTTTGTGTAGTTTTAGAATCTCTCTCTCTCACACACACACACAGACACACACACACACACAAAACTGCTTTTCCTTTTGTTACCTACCCTGTGGCTCTGGAAGTACAAATTAGTGGGTCTGCCCTGAGGTCTAGCGAGTATGCATAAATAACAGGGGAAGCTTAGGAGGTTTTAATGCAACTGTTGTTGCAGAGACCTACTACTAAGAAAGGATGCTAGTGGGTGGTGGGAGGGAAAGGAAGTGGGGAAGGGAAGCTGTAACTGTGAGATGCAGATAGATTTTGCAAGCATGCACTGCCAAGACTCAGCTAGTGTGGCATTATGTGGGAGCGAAAGCTTGGGTCTAATTAAAGCAGACTGGTGACTGTCCAGTGGTGATCATCCAAGACTGTTACCACAAGCAGACCAATAAACAGAGAGAACAACAGTAGACACAGCAAGGAAAGCAAAACTGACTGAGGATGTTTAAATGGCAAAGACCATTTAAGCGCAACAAACTCCTTTTCTGTAGTCTTGTGTTACCAGCCTTAATGAGCAGGAAAAATTGGCTCATGCAAATTTTTAGCAGAGGAATTATTTCTTGGCTGTGTCTCCAATTCTACAATCCCCGTGTTGTTATAACAGTCTGCTAGGGTGAGCAGAGACTGTCTCCCATTATTTTTATAGCAGACTGCTCTCTCCCTTTCTACCAGTCTTGCATTTAGATGTATTCAGAATGCTGAACAGAATAACTGGCTTTAAATTTCTATTGTAGATATTTTGTCAAGTTTTAAGAAAATAGAAATTAACCTGCTCCAAACTACATTCTGGAAGGCAGCTTTACCTTTTGTGGAGTGACTGCTGGGACCTTCACTTTGGTGTGAATGAGTCTGTAGCAGAAAACTGGGTGAAGGTGAGGAATCGCTCATGGTATTGAGATATTCAGATGCTAAAGGAAAAACAATGGTATACATTGACAAGCGTTTGTCATGATCATCATCGTTTTCATAAACACATGAAAAAAACCCACAGTATTTGGCACTTCATTTTAGACAACTTTTGAAAGCTCTCTACGTAATCACCAAAGACTACTGTTAAATCCTGCATGTGTCATTTTGCTTCACTGGGCAACAGGGATCAAAAATGCATACTATATTTGTGATAATTCATTTCTTGTTCTTTGGTGAACTGAGAAGTAAGCCCAAAACGTCTAACAGACAATCCAACATAGGTCTTCTGGTGACAGTAAAATGAGGAAATATGGGAATAAGCAAGGGTCTGATAGAACCCTCTGGAGGACTGCTTTCCTAATATGATTCTTTGCTGTGTATGGCAGGATACTTTTAATCTCACTATGTCATTTCAGTAACTTGTCAGGGCTGTTTTTCAAATAGAACTGAAGTATTCCTCTCCTCAGTGCTCTAAGGCTCAAACCTCAGATGGTTCATACTTTCACTGTTTACCCTTATCCACTCACTGCTTTCTCCCCCTTCAGTCCTTCTTACTGTATCCTCCAAACTGTTCTCACTCTGCATGCTTCCTATTCTATTTCCCTTCTACCACTTTCCCCAAGCTGCTCCCTTACCATTTCAAAATTTTTTCCATCTCCCAGCTGTTCCCTGATACTATTCTTTCTCCAAATGTGGTTTCCTCATCCACCCCAGGCTACTGTTTACTCTTGAACATTTTGTATCCATTTACCTCCTCATTCATAACCTAATTCTTTGGCTTTGTATCCAAAACCTATGGTTCTTCCTCATTCAGTCAAATATACAAAGACTCCTTTAACACACTAAACATAGAAGTCTCATAGAACACATTTATATTAGTGAATTAAACAGGAACATTCCCAGGCACTGAAACACAATAATTTATACTGTTAAATTGTTAGAACACTGGCATGATACTGACCTGTGCCAACTAGCAGTCTCCCCACAGACACTGTGAGGCACAAGAGCCTGGGCCAGGGATAAGGCCACCCTGTGTTGGGAGACTGAATTTACCAGCACAGGCACAGCCTGTTCCATGTTGCTGGGTATGTTTTATTTATCAGAATAGATGTAGCCAGTGTGGTCCAAGCAGTTCATGTGTCAAAATGCCTGGGAATACATAGTGTCAGATAATTTTAAGATTAAATTTTACTGCAATATGAAATGAGACAACTGAAAAAAACAATGAAGACGATACTGAAATAACCAGACATTAGAGCTCAAATTACCTCTTATGGGGTTTTTGATCATCTGTAAAGGCAGATTCCCATTTTCTTTTGTTAGAACTGGAGAAAGTTCCTTAGACAATGCTTCCACATCAGGAAACTAAAGAAAAATAAGAAACAGGGCTTAGGTCTTCCAAGCAGGCACATGTACTGCCACTGAAAATGGCAATAATATTAGAATCGATTCTGTGATTCTAATAAGCAAACACACACACTCAAAAAAGGGTGCAAAGGAAAGAAACAAGCAGAACCAAAGTGGTAACAATAAAACTGATATACATAATTATTCCTCAGATTCTGAAGTATATTTTTTAGTATGCTTTAGACATTCACAGCGTTGATCAGACTGTTAGGCCTGATTACAGGAATGTTCCCAAGGCCAGCTTTAATGCGGGAGGGTTAGCCTTCTGGATTCCCTCTCTAGTTAATAGAGAGAAGTTTTCCAGCTGCGGGTCAAAACACCCAAGGTTCAGCTTCTGCTCTGCATCAGGCTCTCTCCAGACTTTACAAAAGGAATCTAGAGAGTCTGACTTCAGTAAACACATACCCTTGCCAAGATATATTTTCTTTGATAAAGGCATATAATTCCCAGTGTTTATTCTGTCACAGTTGTCCTCTGTAATGGTTTCTTGAGATAATAAATTGAGGCTGAAATGTAAACCCACAACTGGCTTTGTGGGACTATGACAGAAATTACCCGAACTAACACAAACTCATCCAGTTTTGAGCTCCATTACCTTTTTCAGAAGAAATTCCTTGCCAAATTCTGACTCAAAATATGGAGGAATTATTTTGTTTCTTAGTGCTATTAAGCACTTCTTTCCTTCATCAAGTTCCTTCCTAAGAAAGTTTTACCATTGTTGGTAAGGAGAAGAAAGAAAAAAACATTATAACTAAATTCACCCTGTTTTCCAGTATTATGTCTGAAATAACAAGGAATGTAAGCAATAAAGGCAAGTTGCACTTTTTTTCTATATAATTCAATTCGCATTGAATTATATTCTTGTAATTGGCAGTGTTCTCAGTGCTACTAATGTGAGAAGGCAAAGGAGAGACAGGACCATCTATTAACTCCTATGCTATGAGGTTTGGGTAGCAAGTTGAAATTTGTATGCATAGTCTTGTCTTCAGCTGCTAGAGTCTTGAGGCTCACCACAAGAAGTATAAAGCCTTGTACCTGAGAAAGAGGTGGGAAAGAGTAAGATGAAAATAGCAGGCAGATTAAGAACAAGCTGGCCCGGCATGCAGAGACAGACTCCTCTTTAGATACTGATTTATGGAGGGTCTGATCAAAATGCATACAAACTGTGGATTGGCTCCTATAAAGAGCTCCTCCTCAAAACTTGCTCTGGTTCTCTAGATCTTGTTGAACATGTCTGAGACTGCCAATAGTGTCTTTCCAACCTTCAAACAAGCTTCTAAATCTGAGAATCACTATTTTAGATGCACTGTGACTGCTAAAATTTGTAATACAAAGTGAATCTAAATTTCCTATTTTTTTCACAGAGAAACTTGGTGGCTCTGTGGGTACCCAGAAATCTGTCCAAATTCCTGAAGATAAGATTCACCAGAGTGCTCTCATAATCGTTGTTCAAACTGGGAAAGACTGGTTATGGTTTCAGCTTGATTTAGACCAGTTTTATACTAATACTATAGTTTCATTGACTTGCAAGATCTAATAAGAGCTATGAACTCCTCACTCTTTTGATCATAGTGAGAGTTTTGACACTGACTTCAGAGCCAGGATTGCACACTGTGTTCTTGGGTGGTGTATACCCAGATATATACATTTAAAGTTATTCTTTATGTGATATGCAAAACAATGTAAAATGTTGTTTTAAAATATAAATCTGAAATTATAAATCTAAAAGCTTTTTTTTTTTTTAATGTAAGCCTGTTATAAAGTAACTAAAAAGTAGTTCTGGTACTACAGAAGACAATTTAGCTTTCAATTGCTATTTAACCTTCACAAAAATATGAAAGAAAAAGCAAAAGTCTCCAACTGTAATATTAGTTCATTACTATTTCAAGTTATTCTGTATATTCTGACAAATAGTGACTGACCTATATAACTTTCAATACAATTATTTAAGTTAATTGTGAATTCATGGATATAACTGATCTTTCTCTTTGTTAATTCTTGTTCATATATTAGTTTTTCTGTTTCAACATCAATTAAATGCATATTTTTTAATTCTTTAAACAGTCATGTTTGTGCAAACCAAGCAATTCACAGTTCTGTCAGATTCACAAAACGCTTTCCTCCAGAACTGAAAATGACAATGGTTTCAAAGTATAATGCTTAATTTAAGTTTTTGTGTGGCACCTGTCCCCTGTCTGATTGATAGATTGTGAAACGTACATTTTCAGTGACATGTGCCATTTCAAATACTTTTTCTTTATATATTTTCTCAAACTTGTCAAACAGCTTCACCATTCATCAGAGAGAGATAAAGGACAATTTCTGAAAAACTTGAGAGAAAGTAAAATAAAGGAGGCTAGAATTAAAGCTGAGGTTCTGCCTTACATACAACTTTCACTGCTACAAAGATTTTTATATTTTTATATACATACATATATACACATATATACACACACTTCTTTCTGTAAAAGCATTTATAATCTGAAGCTTTTAGCACATGCCTCAGAAGTTCAATGGGAGAGAAATATTTTATAAACAGGAAATTGAGATATAGGCAATTTCCAAAGTAGAACATTCAAACATGGCAAAATAGACCTTGTTTTAGTAAGCCATTGATTTTTTTTTAAGATGGACCTCACAGACATGCTTGAAGATGGGTCTACCAGCTGTCCACATTTTCTACCTTCTAAAATGCCCTTCCTCTTCCTTATAAGCTCTTGGGCAATGCAGCTTCTTTTCCAAGATGGAAACTGTCAATGTGTTCTGCACTGTTTACTGAAATCCACAATAAATTTTTGTAAGTGTGGTCCAGCCCCAGGACTTGCACCTGGTCCAGCCAATTTTGTGTATCTTATCTGCCTTTGAAGCATCATCACATGACTGACATATATGTTTAGGGTCCTATTTAGACTTCTCATGCTAAAAATTCAACTGGGATATTTAGAATACCAGATTCTTAACCTGAAGCATCAACATTTGAAAATATTGATGTATTATTTTCCACACTGGTGGCACAGTCAGAAAACAGAGCACAGGATTTCTGACTTCAGCCTTGTTTTAATGAGCAGAAGTTACAACTACCTTCCTAAGTTTTGACAAAATAAGAGTTAAACCATTCATTCAGTGTTTCTATTGCAGAGAACATCCCATTATTTGCAACTGAACCAGAAGAACACTACCCAAGATCTAGTGAAAGCAGTAGCAGTCTTCCAGCAATCATTCCAGACTTGAATTGGCTCTTAAAAGAATTAACTTTAACTTTCTGTCGTACTAATACTGTACCTGTGTTCTTCTAGTCTGCTCGGCCACTTAGACACTGTTGTTAGTCCTTCTGTGCTGAATGAGCAGTAAAGGAAAAAAGTAATGAAAATGAGAAAAGCTTCATAATATTTTATAAGCCCCAAAATATTTACAAGATAACCCTGGAACGAAAACTACTTATGAAAGTAGGTTATATTAATATCTTTAATGACTTCTGACTTGGACTCATATATTTTGCAACAAAACTGTTCATGCACATCTGTATTTTTCTCATATTGTTCAACCAAAAAAACCAACAACCCTCAAACCCTTTTTCCAACAAACTTTAAAGTATCTTTGAGATAAGGAGAGAGAGGCACAGAGAGACAAAATAATCATAGGGAAAACTAGTGAACTATTGTGAAATGTATCTAGAGATCTAGGTCCTTGTTCTTAATGACAGTCAGCAAAGTACCATCCATCCTCTGCATTATTTACATTTACATCTGTTCTCACTGGACTGTCCTACCTGAATGTCTGCCAGTTGTCCTTTGGTTGCTTAGAGATTGTCTTCCCTGTGGGGCACTGGAACTGAGAAGCCACGGCCTGTTCATATAACTCAGCTATATGAACTGTAAGATAAAGGCAGATGATTAATACTGAATACGCATGTTCAGTTAAGCACTGGTAAGTGTTAAGAATAATAAAAACAGAAGGACATATTTTTAATGCATTTTTCTGTCACTTGATTAAAAGCTAGAGTTTAAAAATGGTAAAGATATAAATAGTCTTTATTAATTGGATCTCCATATTTTTAATTAAATTAAAGATTTATTGCTAGGGTAGCACAGCAGAGCCAATGAAAGAGAGAACTGGACTCTTCTCAGGTTTAAGGACAATCAGCCCAATTGTGAGGAAGGCCAACTACAGACTCTTCATTACTGTGAGGTGAGAGGCAGAAAGAACATTCCAAAATCAAATGTAGAACATCAACAGATAGGAAATTAATTCAATTCAATAGAAAAAAAAAACAGAAGCAAATTAAATACATATCCCTACCCCATACTACCTGAAATATCTTTATGTTCTTTTAAGAAACCAATCAAATACTTGTGAATAGAAAAAACTGCTGACATTCAACCACTTTCTGACAGGGAGCAACATTGCAGGCCTCTGTCTCCAGCTGAAGACAATGAGGTGTGCTTTCAGGGACCTTTATTACTATCAGCTTACTAAAGTTGTGCTTAACTGTGGCTGTGAAGCAGCCACAATCAACATTCTCATGGAAGGAACTACTGCTTCAACATGTACAGTGGAGAGAAGCCGATCTTTCCATATTTAAGACTGTGGCAAGCTTTAGGTTTTTAATAGTTTCCCTATCCTGTGACATCTTCCATAAAATTTGTTACTTCATGCCTTCCACCCAAACTTTTAGTCCACAGGAATTCCCATGGTTCAAAAGATGTATCTGTGGCAAAACTTAGGAGATTTGAGAGATGTAATCCTGTTTGATTATGACAACATCGCTTAGTATGTCAGGAATACTGTAATTGTAAATTTCAAAATTTGATCTTTTTTGGTTAACTTTTTCACCATAACATATACTTTTATTCTCCTGCTTTTTCTATTTTCACATCTGTTTAAGACCTTCTCTTTTACACTATCTTCTTCATTGATAAAGCTATGTTACAAATGCAATTCCATTTTAATATATATATTTTTTTAAATCAGGAAACTGTGTAGCAAGCATTTGTTGCAGCAGTTTCTGTTTACACTGGACAGTGTGCTCTGGTATTTTTGTAACAAACAGAAATACTCTTGGACAGGTAGGAGGAGATGAAAACAACACTCTAAAGGCTAGCATCACTAGGGGACTGAATACTATGGATTTTTCTATGGAAAAAGTCCATTGATATTTTAAAGAAAGAAACAACTTAATTTTTATTTGTACCTATTGAAAACATTAATAAATGCTAGCAAGTATCATATTTTTAACTTTTATAGAAAGTCGTGAGGAAAGACTAATATGTTATTTCATCTTTCCCCTGAGGCAAGATTGATGTAAACACCAAAATATATGATTGTTTGAGACCAGATTTTCAAATGTAATAAACAACCAGAAACTATCCAGTTACTTTGAAAAACTTGTCTGACATGTTGATATATGTATAAATCTAACCACATAGAACTGTGTCCATAGTTGTCATACCTGAGAAGACTCTATACATCTGGAAACGTGGGTCAAAATGACAAATACACATGCCTAAAATGGGCAATTAAGTAAGTGTTTTTTAGAGGTACTGTATCATTGATGCTAACAAATTCCAGTCACCTATGAGAATCATGCCATTCATTCACTTTCAGTCCCTGATGTGACTGCTTTGGAATACCTATTTTCTGAAGATGTGTGGTACTTACCATTCAAGTTCTTTAGTGAAATTCTGAAATATTTCAATAGTTGAGTGACACCTTTGTTCTCATAAGTTGGTTGACAGTTTTTAATTTACAACATTTTATAGAATGGACGTATCACATGTAAGAAAAGTATCAGGAGCAAAAGAGACAGTCATGTACCTATCACACAGATCAACTCACATTTATGTTCCTTCTTTAAAAAGATTACTGCAGTGCTTTACAATTTACTATATAGTATAGTATTTTACAAATTTAAAAGATAGTCATTCAAATGCTATTACCTCTGGCACTGAGATCTTTGGATGACTTCTCCAAGTTAGGGAAGGACTGCAATGAAGAAAGAATAATCATGACTCTGTGAGAAACAGACCTTGCAAAACCACCATCCTCTTCAAAAGACTTCTATCCTAAACAAGTGCTCTTTTGTTACTTGAAAATGTAAGTACAAGAATAGGGGAATTTCAGTGTGTGACAAAACATGAGCTGGGAAAAATAGAAATGAGGTAGAAATTCTCCGGTCTAAACATATGTTTGTTTCCTTCTTGACCACCTACTTCACAGATGACTTTGTATTTTAAATGTTTGTTGCTTTTTAAATCAACTCAGCTATTTCATAATCTCAAACAGAAGATTTTGAAGGACAAGTCCTTCCACAAAGAATTTGAACCAAATCTAAAATTCATGGGCATGACAAGGAGGCACATGGGAAATGTGTTCAGGAATATGTAGGTTTCATTACTAAGGAGCTCTCTTGTGGTTGGTTTACAATAAAGTGTCTGAAGGGTAAAAGACTTTCACTAAGCTGTATTTTCCTTGCTTTATTGTCATGCTGTCACTGAAGCAGTTAACCAGAAACCAGAGTCCCTGTGACTAGGCAGTCTGTGGGTGTAGCAGAGCTAGGGAACAGAAGAGGTGTGGGAAGAGTGTGACACTGATTCCCATGGCATGGAAGATCCACAGCAGGACTCTACTGCTCAGAAAAAGTTGTCTGATGTGAAATCTGTACCTGGAAATGTGCTCAAGGTAGCTATGACAACCAACAATAATTAGTCACTAGACAAGTCCATTGGAAGTAAGCAGCATGTGAGATTCAGCACTTGGATCTCATCAAAGCAATGAGGTGTCTGCCTAGAGTATAGAGGTAGATCAAGCCACTGATAGATTACTTCACAGGGTTCCCCCTTCCAGAAGGGCTGCGAGTTCCTTCCTGCCATTTTGCCAGATATTTCTTTTCTCCACTCTACTCTCTTTTTAAAACTTGTATATGACTTTAAAGCACTGAAAAAAAAATATAAATGAAAGCTTTTAATATAAAAAAAAAGCTTTAGTTTGAGTCAGTGAATGAAAATGCTAGCTTGACTAAAAAGTTCAAAGGCAAATTCTAGAATTACATTTTTCTAAGCTTGAAAGGAAAAAATAATAGTTATAGATCTATCTAGACATCTAGGAAAAGGAAATTAACAGCATTAATGACCGGAAAGGTCTCGTATTTAATGTCTTTGCATGCTGAGACAAGGTGAATAGTTAGACTCTAAGCTTAGGATGACGTTTGTTTGCTACAGTACACTCACTTTTGAAAGGTGGACAGATCATCTGGCAGCGAACATTTAAATTAAAAGAGCTAGATCTTATTTTTCAAATGCCAGACTTTTTAATTAAGTATGTTTGAGTTCACTATATGCTTGTTATTTATTTAAAAAGTAATAAAAGTGTTTCCTATATGAGACAAAAAAAGAAATCAATGTTTAATAACTAGTAAAAATCTAGAGTGTGAATTTACATAATGCAAGGCAACCAGATGCAAAGGAAGCTGTAGGAAACAAATGTTTTAAAGAACTGAAATAGAACAAACTGATCATTCTTCACATAAGCTATAAAGTGTCTGTTTTATTCATCCTAATTCCCACCCACTTGAACTGCCTTCAATTTATCTTTGTTATTCAGCTCCCACTAATCTCACTGTTTTCTGACTGCTACCCCAATCCCTCTTCCCCTGTTTTCTCACCTTTTCCACTCCCTATTGCCCTCCCTTTTCTTCTCACGCTTTAATTAGCTGTGCAAATTAGCAGAGCACATTTCCCCAAAGTATAAGCGCTGCTCAGCACAGACAGGTGATAACAGTATTCCCCTAGACTGTTTTCACATTACTCCAAAAGCAGGTTCAAACTCTCAGTATGGAGGAGGTGGTGGTGGTTTAAAGATAGTCACCAAGCTGCAGTGTCAACAGACTGGAAATGTTCTCATCCTAATGTTGGTGGACATATGCATTTCAGTCTCTTTGGCCTGTGTGTTTGGGAACTTATCATTCTGAAGAGCCAAACTCTTAACTTCTTTTCAGTATTTTTTCTCCAATACAACAGTAGTGCCATTCACTAGCCAAGTTAAATGCTGAGCACTGCTCAGCATTAAATTACAGCAGAGCTGGCATTCTGCTATCCTAACATTTGTTACTTTACTAAAATGTTTTAAGGGTGACACTTGCAACGCAATGCAATGTATTTGTTGAAAAGAAGCAGTTAAAAATTATTTTTTCTCACCATGACCAGTTCAAGGAGATCTGCAGCATTCTCCTTTTCCTCTTCTGTTCTTGGTTCTTTTACATTCATCTCTTGCAGCTCATTTTCCTGCTTCAAAATGATGTCTATGTATTCCTGGTGTAGCAATGAATGGAGAAAGAACAAAAAAGAAGCAGATATTTGCAGAGGAAAACTTAATGGACACATACAAAGAGAAAAGGGTTTGTGGTAGTATTAGATCTGCATACTTTTCAATGTCATAAGGGCTCCTTCTGTGTGAATTTGTGTGAATGGGTTATATAGGTATCTAAAGGTTCAGCTGGAGAAATAGTTACAAAAAACCAACAGGTTAAAGAAAGAAGTACATGCTAAGAAAGTAGCACGTGAAGGTTTGCCAAGGACTATTCAGCTCTGAAGACTAGCAATCCTGTTGAATCTGCAGGAACTGATGAACTGAGGACACTAAGAGTCTGCTGAATCTCTACCAGGTCACTAGCACACATCAGCATCCACAATGAGCTGGGCAACTCAGACCATATCCAAGAGGGTGGTGGCTGCTCTAGAGCAGCTCCCCAGAAGCTTCTGGAGCATCAGTGACCTCCTGCTTCTGAGTGTGCAAGTGTGTGAGTAAACTGTGTGAGTGAATAAAGGAATGTTTTGACTGAAAGCTGTTATTAATAACAACAATTTGATTCTATTATTAATACTGAATACTGGCTTAATAAATAAAAGGTGTTCTAGGAAATACTGGTTGTGATCTGTGTCTCCTTCCCACTTGATCCTCTATTAGGGAAAAGGAAATTTACAACATCAAAGTTGAAAAACTAGGTTTGAAAGAGTTTGAAGCTCCATTTTTAGACAGAAGTTTACTTTGCCAGAACCACACCGAGTGCTGAAGAAAAGGACACTTTTCATTTTCCACACTCCTCTGTGCTTCAGAAATTCAGATGGAAAAAAGGGTCGCATACAGAGAGCTGCCTAACACCTCACCCTACTAGAAAGGTACATGCAATACAGAGCTTTATGAACAGAAGGTTCACATAAGTGATCCAGTTCCAGTTCTTTTTCATTCCTTCATATCCTTAAATTTTAAAGGACATGGAGAAAGGAAGAATGCTCTTTTCTTTAGATCTTGATTTAATTCTGACAAACTGAGTACTTAGCTTAAAATTTAAGATACCTGTTTCTCAAAAAATCCATAGAATAGATATTGATATACAATGAATAAGGATATTTTCATTGCAGATTAATGTAATTCTTACAAATGTCTCCTGTGTGCCAATAACTGCAATTCTTCTTTGCAAATGTAACAAAAGGTGTCTGTCTTTCTCTAACAGCCAACTACAGATCTGGTAAATGGAGAGACTTAACTTGGGATTTTGGTGTGAAACTTTTTTTAAATGAGTGTTGCCCTTGAAAGATCAGTATGCAAATTGAAGAATCACTTTTATATATCTCTAGACTGTGAAAGGGTAAAATTTAATCCTGATAGACCGACATGTCCCATGTCAGGGCTGAAAAGTTGTCAATGTTTTTCTATCGCAAACAGACCCTCTTTGAAATGTGATGTGGAAAAACATCTAACCAGTTACAACATGCTATTTCCTGCTCAGATGTCACATGCTATTAGCTTTCAAATTTATCAGTCTGTGATGCCATCATCAAAATAGACATTAAATAACTAAATTATAAAGCACATGTATTTTGTTATTCCCTAATTGGTAGATAATAGTGAGTTTTTAACTCTAAAATCTGTTCTAAGAACATTTTCACAGTGTGAATTAATTAAATGCTTTATACCACAACCGAGAAGTAAAGGAGGAAGCCGCTAACATAGATCAACAACAGAACTTTCAGATCCCATCTCAGCACGCTTATACATGAGATGTAACTTGCACCTTTTCATGAACCAGTCATTAACGTGGCATGGACACACACTTGGGCAGAAGGCTACACAGCTATTTGCTAGACATCAATAGAGCGACAAAACTCAGAAATTCAGGTTTATTGCTAACTGTGGCAGAGCATTATAGGCAGTTACATACGTGAAAGCCAATCAGAAGGACACTGTACATCAGTTCTGGGAAACAATGTGGGTGGAAGCCAGGGAAACTATGTTATATTGCAGACCTGCATTCAAGCCTCAGCTCTACCTACAGCATTCTGAGCAACTTCCCAGTTTGTTTCTGAAACTGAAATACATAGAAGTATGAAGTAGAGAAGAAGCTACATACTACTGTCTCTTGTTTCTTCCTTTTCCCTAGTTTAGAGACTACTTAATGAGCATCCCTGTCTTCTCTGTGGAACATTGACTGATGCTGGTGAACCACAGACTGTTCTTCAAAATGTCATGCTCTTGAGAGCTTTGCACACTGCAGAAAGGCCTGCTGCTCCAGAACCCAGTTTTAAGAGCTCTAATAAAAACAATCACATCAGAAACTGAGATAAAGTAAATTCTGTTTGAGCTTCTTTACTTTGAAGAAACCTACATTTTCCTCTTGGCATTTTTCTCAGTGCTTTGTTGCTCATTTGTTGAGTGAGGATACACTTAATATGTGTAAAGTGAGACATACTGAACCTGACAAACCATCATTTGGGAGATGCATCTCTGCAGAACCTGGAAATGTACTGTACTGATCTATGGACCTGATACATAACAAAGACTACAGTGTGTCTCAGTGACCTAGTCACTGAAGTAAACTAGAATTATGGTGGGTTAGAAATTTTTCTACAGCTTTACAGAGTTAACTTTCTAAGGCTTTGGGTAGAAAAACAAACTAAGAGTAATAGATATTAATACTGATGAAAAGGAAACAATTTTTTAGTGCACTGTGATGGGTACCTGACTGTATCCCATGTATTTGCACAGAAAAGTATGTTCCCGGAGGAATTGGGGGAAAAGAGTTGAGCTGCTTCAGAAATAATACATCTGCTTCAGAAATAATACATTTTTCTTAGAGCACCTGTCTGGGTATGAAATGGTGATTGTTCTTCAAAAGCATTAGAGCTTGTCTCAAGCATATATTGCAAATTCATACCACCCAATTTGTCTGTTATCTGTTGTTCACTGGAAGAATGAAGTAACTGTGATTGTACTACCTTGAGGGAAAGCTGCAGCTTTTCTCTTAGTTCATCACTGAGTGGCTCATATTGGAATAGCTGACGGATTTGCAGTTTATTAGGACATTTTCGCACAGGTATTGGCAAGCAGGCCTGCTCTTCAGATCCGATGCAGAGACCCTTCCAAATATGTGTTTTGACTGGAGGACCTGTGATCTTCCTCTGAACATAAACAAGAACAAGCAAAAAGAGCAAGAGGCTACTTATATTACTGACTTGGCAGAAAGTTGTCCCTGTATCTACATCCAGCTGACAAAACATGAACTGCACTCTGAGTGAAAAACAGCTCACTGCATTCAGGACTGGAATCAAGAAACTTACTAAATTTATATTGAATGCTCTCACGTTGTGGTTACTCTAGAAAACAGAGATGACTCCTGGAATGTAAAATTTTAATCCAAATACTGAAAGATGTGTTTAGATTCTAGGTTGTTGGTTATACATACAGGTACAAAATGTAACTGGAAACACTAACCAGTGGACAGTGAACAAACTGATAGGCTTCATGTCTCAGCTGATAAGCACATGCTCCCTTTACCGCAGTGCAGATCTAGACAACATAGTCAGTAGGATCTTGAGCACAATTTATCCATCCTAAAACCTCTTCATTTGGCAAGATAAACTCCCCCTAAAATTGCTATATCACTTCACTGAGTATAAAAGAACTTAAGGTGACTGCATTTTGAATGAACTCCATCCTGCACGCCCTGTGTTTATTTAGTTAAATCAGGTTAATATAATTGGCTCTCATTTAACCCAATCATATTTTCTAAGAATAATGCCTTCTTCATGATTTTAAGAAATAAGGATGATTTTATACCTGAGATAAGCGATTTGTGAGATAACAGTTGGGTTTCTGGTTCCAGTCAAGAAACACCAGCTCACCGGGGGTTTGTCTACATGATCTTTGTAGTGAAACTTTCCAAACTACCAAGATGCAGGACAACTGGTCCAACATTTGTGCTTGCATTAACATAGCAGTGAGCATAAGTTAATAAATCCTCTGAAAGTAATCATAAGGCTTTTGAATTAAATCTGATCATGTCCTACATCTTCAGGTTGTAGGAAAGTGAGCTCATGTCTGTCTAGAACAAACTGTGCAGTGAGACTCATGTAACCTGTGCTAATTCACCACATTCTGTGCTTCAGTGTTGTACCTAGAAGTCTGGAATGTAACTGACCTACTTCACCAGGAAGTTTTGAATTTAACTGAATCAGCTTCAAAGAGATTTGAAAATTCTCAAATCGAAACTAACAGTGATGTGGCCAATACTATGAAGAGCATTGGACTAATCAATCACCATGATCCCTAATGGATTAATGATCTATTAACATACAATGTGATAAACACGCATAATAAATATGAACATTAAGTAACATTTATATGCGAGTATCATGACATCACCTCGGCCAAAAGCTGAGTATAACGCAAACAGGAACTGTGTATAATGAACCATGCCTGATATGACAATGCAAACAAGAACCAAACATTGTGAGCCTTGGTATGGGCTATGGATCAACAGCAGGCAGGAGAATAATACCTGAAATTGCTGGAAAGATATATCATGGTATCATTATGGACTGATCTGATGGACAACCTGTGTAGACATTTGGCCATAAAGACCTCTGGTGCTAGAGACTGGGGTTGGGGTTATGTGGACATCTGACAAGGCGTAGAAGCCTGAGGTAGAACTCATTAGGTGGTGGAGCTCATCCGCTACCCAAGAGCTCAACACTAAGACTGGTTGAAAGGAATGTCACGTTCCCCTGTACTTAAGCATGCCATCTTCCTGGAGTGGTAACCAGAGTGGGTCTCAGCTGATGGTATGTGCATGTATATGTGTTTGTGTGTGTGTGTGTGTGTGTGTGTGTGTGTGAGAATTTTTCCCTGACACAGCCTATCCCTTGTTCGGTCCGCTCCCTTGCTTGGTCTGCTGAATAAATTGAACTTGGCAGTCTCGCATGGTTTGGCGTTCTTTTTTCCCTGGTGACAAACATCTATAGCTTAAGCAGCAAAAGACTGTTTTGAAGCAATTATACCTCAAAAGGAGAAAATGTATCCCAGCTCCTTGACTGAAGATTTGGAGGAACAATACTCTCCGGTTCTTTATTCATTATCCAGGGAGAGGCTTCAACCAAAGGGCGGAGGATAGTAATATTTAAAACACCTGGTTCAAAGAAACATTTTGGTAAGAATTTATGTGAATCCAAAAATGAAGGATATATGTCTCAAACCTCCAGAAAAACACGCTTATCTAAGTGTAAAGAAAGTTACTATCAACTGGCAAAACTCAACATGAGAATGTGATACTGGTGGCCACAGATAATACTGGATCACTGAGGCAATTACAGAATAGTTGGACAATTTTGGATTACCCAGAGTGTGTTCAACAATAAACTGCATTTGCTACTTGCTCGGAGTCTTGGGTAACATCTCATTTGAATAGTGAGCAAAATATCCCAAGCAAGGTAGGGCAGACCATAGACCCATGTTTACTGAATATTACTTTCAGGAAGATGTACTTCCTATTCAGAACAAGCATAGGTCTTCACTTTATTTTATACTTTGGAATCAGACCACTGAATGGATTCAATTAGAGATAATGATTGTCTCCTTTTATTGTTTTGATTAATTTTAATGTTCCTCAAAACATTTTTCCAACCCAAACCAAAAGTCCACTTTATCCTCTATTATCTACCCCATATGGGGACTTAGAAGTTAGGGTGCAAAGAAAACCTGTGGGACCTGTTACTATTTATCTACCCTTCCTTCAATCTGAGATTTGAATACTTTAATGAGAATCAATTTCCTTGGGGGCAATACTGGAGTGCTACTATAATAAATGACTGATGGTTGCCAGCAGGTTTTCTTTCTTTCATTGTCGTGAACAGAAGCAGCATTTAAAAATAGGTAAAACCTGGAAGTGTGATAGGTGGGAAATCTCTTCCCCATGCTTATGATCGCAGATTTTGAGAAAACTGTTTTAGTATCCTATGGTTCAAAGCAGTCTACCTTCATCATCCCCCTTCTTCCAGGGGAATCATGTGTTTCTCTGTCTGGATTTTTTAAAATATGTTTATTTTGTTTAGGATTTACCTGTTACCCCACAGTGTATTTTATAGAATACAGTATCTGCAAATAACTTCACAAAGATAACTATCCATTTCAGAATCTAACTTCTTTGTACTGCTACTATCAGGTGGTTGTTTCCATGTCCTATTGGCATCCCCTATTTCAATTATATCTTTCCAGCTTCTTAATAACATATATTGAACTTTTCCAACAGCCAGACAATGGGTCCACAGCTAGATCATTAGATGAAGACTGTGAAACATTCAGTGTTTTTTGACAGTAAATACACAGAGAATCTATGCATTTGGTAATTATTTTTGTTTGTATGTCTAACAGTGGATAAAGATATGGCAGTTGTCTGTCTGTTCATTTAGCCCTTCAAAGTGTCATTTATTTAATTCTATATTTCCCAGAGTTTCTTCCACAAGCTCCTTCTTCCCTATCCTTTAACTGCCAGAAGTGTGGAAGCCTATCTACATGGGAGAAACACATTTTCAAATTTCCTGTCCAAATAAGAGTTTTGAAGGTTCTGACTCCACCATTGTAATTATTTCTGTTGTTATTTTGTCAGAAAAGAAATTAAACTATCCTACCTGGACATTCTCGTACAGGGTCCTGCAAGACAGCAGTAGCTGGATCACTACAGGCCTCAGCAAGATGCTCTTCTACATCCCTGCTCCGAAGAAGTTCAGTCCCAGAACCATCAGCATAGACAATGAAGAACCTAGACCACCATCACACAAATCTGACCAAATCTAATGGCTTTCAAATTACACTCTTTTCTAGATGGCAAATAGGAAAAAGCACTGTGATGACATAACGAGAAAATGGAACTTCAAGATGAGGACATCAAGTGTGCAAATCCTGAGTTCTGAATAAAGAATGTGCAAATCTATGAACCCTGTGCAAATACAGCGTAGTGAAGAAAGAGTCTATGTAAATCTATGAACCTGGGGCATTTTACCTGGGGACATGCTCATCACAAGTGGTAGGTTCATTAATTTCTGGCAATACTGATGCTGAACTTCTGTCTTCCTTGTCATCAAAGCCAACGCTAGGAACAAGCACAGATGTCCTGCCATCAGCCATGACCTATAATAGAAATTATATAAAATGATTTGAGTTACATGATATATTTTAAACAGGAACTTGCTTCTGAACTGTAATATGGTCTAGCCCAGTGAAAGAGACAGAAAAATCATATTTCAAGTTGAGCAGCTAAACATTCAGGCATAAAAGTAATGACAAGGAAAAAGACAAAACAAATGGTTCTAGACATGTCATAGAAATGCTAATATCACATGCTGATATTTAATAAATGCTCAAGGATTGTTAGTTGTCAAATAGAGCCAAACTTGTTTAAATTCTATCTTCAACGTATACATCTGCAAGCACTAACAGATGACCTCACAGAAAAATATACTCTTACTCATTAGACCAGGTAACTGCACACACAGACAGGCACTGATATAACTCTGTGAGTTATATATATATATTTGTGTATATGCATGTATAAAAACATACAGACACACACACACATATATACACACACACCTACATACATATAGATATATACATACAGATATACACACAAATATGTATGCATACATGGATATCTATGTATCTCTCTACACATCTATATAGTGGGCCCTTTTCAGGCATTCATTTACTTTAAAAAATATGGTCCCAGATAGTCCCATGATACTACTTACTGAATTTCTATAGTATTTTCCATCTTGAAAGTACCAAGTGATTATTAACTACATATTAACATATACACACAAGGTAACTAACAAAGAATAATAACCTACTAAGGAATAATGATGTCTCTATTTCTTAATATTGTCAGTTGAAGGACAGATGCCTTTGGAAGATACAGTTTGGACCAGAGTGATTCAAAGGACAGTTCATGAGCTGAATCTGACACACCCAGACCATACCCTTTTTGCTTTAGCCTCAGGTGTAACTAGGACTGAGAATGAACCTATCCTGTTACACCTGTATCTGGCTGCCATCCCTAGCAACCCTGTTGAAAGTGAGAACAACACTTGAGGAAATGGAAAACAGCTGTTTGTAATGGTGGGCAGGACCCAACAGCTGGATGCCTCCTACTACATCTGTACATGGTCAGAAGCTTACACCCATGAGGTGCCTCTGGTCCTGCATCCACCTGGTCACCTGCTCTACCACATGAGCACACTCCTTATCTTTGCACTGAATGAAAATGGGGTCTTGATATAAAAATAGCATGTAGTTATGTAACTAACAAGATACTCCATGAATGGCAAAAACAATGAAAGTTGTTTTTCCTACGGATATTCTTCATCTCAGCATCCCCTCATATTGCATTAATCTCCTTTTTCTTACTACACCCCATACCCTCTGTGATCACTTTTCCCACAATACCTTCAACTGCCTCACAGCCTCCTCAGCCTCCTTCCTTTGTTCCCTAAGTACTGACTGGGAAAAAGCAGGATGTGCTATGATTGATGCCAAGCAACTTCACTGCTAATTTGTAGTGTACTGATTTTGTAGGAACTTGATATCTACCCCTCTGTCAATTAGTTCAAAATTTATTAAGGAGAGATTGACAGATAGCAGAGATTTATATAAGCACTGTTTATCCAGTCTAGGAAACCAGCTGAAAAAGAGTATTATGATGCATATGTCCAATGGAGTCTTACTGCAATTTCACAGGAATCTGGAAAAAATGGCAATGATTACAATTGCAACAACAGAAAGGATACTCTGAGGATGTCATATTTAGAATCACGATGCTACTGGATGCCACACACAGGATAATGTTACTGACTCATGAAAAAAAAAACCACCCTTAATTAGAAAACAATATGCAGGTCACAAACCCCTAGACAATGTTTCCTGAACTCAAAACTAAGTACTAGCCTAATGCAAACATATCTGCCTTAGGTGAGAAAGGATCACAGTGCAACCAGTATTACTTTAAAAACGGAATCATTGTTTTTATAATGGTAACTGTCTTACCGGGCAGATTAGAGTGTTTTTATGAGGTGAGGTAAAGTGTAGACCATGTATTTTATTTCAACCTGTGTGATTTACTCTAAAGGAAATGGAAATACAAAAAGAAGAAATCCTGAGACCCATCACAGTCTCAAGAACATTTCAGAGAGCTGGTTCAGCAGCTGTTTCTTCTGGCTAGCCAGGCTGCCTTAGGAATTAGTAACAACAAGCCTACAAGCTGACTTTGAAAGATGTTTATGAGATAATATTCCTTAAGATGCAAAAACTTGCTTCCTTCTATGTATTTTACCTTGAAAAGATTTCCTTCAGGATCCACCACCTCACAAATAGTGCTGGAAGTGTGTTTCATAACATATCTTCCTGCTTGCTTCCCTTCTTGCTTGCTGATGAATTTATTATTATTATAAACTTCATGAGTATAAACTGCTGAACAATCTTCATCAATGAAAAGGGAGCCTATCCTCCTGGGTAAAACCTGTCAAAGTAAAAAGGAAGTAGGTTCAGTCCTTAATGGTGAAATCTTCAGTTTAGATGTAGCATGAAAATGAAGAATAGATGCAAATCAAGAGGATGGGTCTCAGACCTTTGCTACTAAATCATCTGGTTTGGAAGGAGAGAAAGAAGAAAGATGAGGTCCAGGAGATAGGCTGATGACAGTCTGTGTAATATTTTCTGTAACTTAGGGCAATTTAAGATTTGGATTTAAATAAAAGAGAAAATATATTGTTGTGAGCAAATATCTAAGTATTGGCAGAGTATAAAAGAGTCAAAGGAATTGGGAAGGCTACAGGGAGGGAGTTAAAATAGCCAAGGTGAGAGAAGCTGACGGTGAGGACATGGCATTCGGAACACAAAGATTAATTAAACTATTACAAACTAAAAATAATACCCACCTGATATGTTCCCTGTGGCTTTGCTATAATAGATGTCCCATCTCCAAAGATGGTACAACAGGTACTGTTCTCACAATTTGTTATAACAGTAGCAAACTCAGGATTCTCCACTCTCATACATTTCACCTTTCTTGTGATGGCTTCTGAAGGTTCATCTAAGAATACAGAACAACTAGACAGGACTACATGAACCATGGAAAAGTCTTAAGATTCAATTTGCTTTTCTCTCAGAAGGCTGGTCCTTTATCTCCTCAGTACAAGACCCTGATAAACTTTTCTTCATAAAACCTCTTTTTTCACATAGTTTTATGTTATATAAGTAATATGCAATGTTCACATTTTTGAACTGTGCACTTAACATAGGCAAATCCAACAGCAAAAAATGTCTGTGAACATCTGTGGCTGGCCAGGAGATCATGCTTAACTTTATCAAATACAGTATTAACCATAATGATCTGGATATGTGTACCATACAGGCTGGACTACTGAAATTCCTTATGCCTGCGATACAAGTACTAGGATGTGAAGGAACTCCTATTCAGCAGCACAAGCCATGGAAAACACATCAAACTGATATGCTAATCTGGCTACTGTCTTCCCATTGAATAGAGAGATCAGTGCAAGGCCATTGTTTTGATTTTTAAAATCTCACAGGGAAATATTCCTGTCTACCAGAATAACTGTGTTTTTTCTACACAATCAGAACTTCCTACTGTGTTTGAACACAACAGGCCTGATGTCCACCCAGTAAATATACACTCCATGTTAATTACAGGAGACAGAATTTGTTCAGCAAATGAACCAAACATACAGAATATACTGACAGCCAGCAGAAACACAAATTATCATTAGCCTCACTTGTTTCAGGGAAAAATAAGTTTCACTTCTGTAGGTGTGGCATTTTCCAGAGTCATATCCAAACAAATTTTGAGTATCTTCAAGGATACTCTACATACGCTCTGGGGAATCTGAGGATGCCCTGTCCTCATACACCTATTCAGTTAAGAATCAAATAATCTTACTTACTGGTATCAGGGAAGATGGAGAGAGGGCAATGAACATTTAAGAACTTACAGCAGGCACTGTGGTCTCATGGTGAAGATAGATTATGTAAGTGTACACATGGAGAGAAGGAAATTTACTTGCTAGCTAAAATGAAATTTTTGCACTGAATACTGATGGAAAAAAGACTAAGCAGAGAAATTGAGCCCAGACTGTATTACTGTATTTGTTACCTATGGTATCAGTATGTGCCTTTTTTAGTATATTTTGACAATTATCTGCTTCGCAAGATACAGCAGAGAGGTGCTCCCCTTTCGATTTTACCTGTTTCTTCACTATCCTGAGGTACAAAAAGTTCTTCACAATCTTGATAAAAAGTGGTGATTCTAGTACCATCAGCATGATCTACAACTCTGCTGCCATCCAGCTTCTCGACTATTATCACTGCATCGTCTCGTACAGTCATAACCTGATATAATAAAGGAATACTGATTTACATTAGCATGGAGATACCTGTAACAGCATCATCAGTAACACAAGACATTACCTACTGAAACTCTGAAGAAGCTAGGCCACTACAACTTTATCAATTTGAAAGACTGAAGATTCACATTTTCTTCTGAATCTAAAGCTTTTGCATTTTTATCTGTACAATAACACAGCCTGAAGGATATGTGTTCAATGAACAAGTTCTACAATGCTTACAATAGCAGCCATGTCTCTTAGCTTAGTAGACAGTGCTATTATAACACAAAAATTGTAGTACCGTTTCATCAGCTGGGTCAGTTGCCTGATAGATTAAGAGTGGCTTTAGATTCATTCGCTTTGTTCCCTCAGTGCCCACTTGAAAGCCTGAAGGGGTTGTTGTTATCCAGGTTCCTGACTCTTTCTCCTTAGGTCGCTCAGTATTAACCAGACACTGAACAGCATTTTCAAACAACTCATCCTTGTTTGGGTGTGTTAGACTGTTTCTGTGGCTGCCCTTTCCTGCAGGAACACAAATTTCTGTCAGACTTGTATCAGATTTCTGTACTGGACTCTAAGGCAAAAGACAAACATTAGTAAACTTAAAAGTTCCTGTAAGTATTGGCTTCGGCAGTGTTAAAAGAACTATTTATCAGGCTAGAGGGAAGTTATAAGAGCTGTTATTCAAAGATGTGTCCTTGGACCAATCTTATTTAATTTATTCATTAATGACCACAGCA
Organism: Apteryx rowi; assembly: GCF_003343035.1. Lineage (NCBI taxonomy): Eukaryota > Metazoa > Chordata > Aves > Apterygiformes > Apterygidae > Apteryx > Apteryx rowi. The sequence goes on from NW_020451178.1 coordinate 71,470, forward strand.
GAAAAAGTAAATAGCATGCTAATGAAATCTGATTATGACATGACACTGGAAGGCATCATCAATGCAGAAGAGAATCTGAATGGCTTACAGGGAAAAAAGCACCCAAAACTATCGCATGAATAAGCTTGAGAACTAACATAAATGGAATTTGATAAAATCCAGTAGAATTAAGTTTAATGAAATAAGGACTAATAAAAATAGTTCCTGCTTCAGACACTTTGCAACAGTAGAAGAGGAGAAAGACCTAGAGGTACCAGCCAAATACAGGATGACTACAAGTTATCATTGTGAAAAAACAATGACAAAAAGGCAAGTGCAATCCTACGGTGAGCCAGAAGAAGAGAGATGGAGATTCTATTGTGAAAGGTAATGGAGAGATCTTATTAGATAGATTAAGAATACTAGAGAGAATTCTGGTCACCCATGTCCAAGAAAAGGAAGTAGACTAAGTGTAGACAGGGGACAACAGAATGATCCAGAGTGGAGTCTGAAAGATTACAGTATATACATCCTAACACCAAAAAAAAAAAAGGCAAAAAGGAGATATGACTGTTTACTATAAATTCATCAAGGCTAAGCACAGGAGAGGAAAGGTGGTGGGGAAGTGAGTATTAATGAAGGATAAGGAATAAAGGATAAAAACTTGCCACAGATATGGAGACTGAAAATCACAAAATGGTTTCTCAGAGAAGTTCTCAAACATCCTTCCAGATATCTTAGGGAATGTTCTAAGAACAGGGGACTGGACTCGATGAGTCAGAAGTCTCTTTCTGAGAGACTTTTCTATTTGGCAGCAATTTTTGTTCATACACTTCCAAAGCAGATCCAATGAAATTATATGAGCCAATGAAATCCAGCGAAATGTTATGACCGGTCATAATTATTCTTTTTACTATGTAACACTGACAGTGATCTGGGACCACACACTGAGGTATGAAGTAAACTTGTACTTGGTCCTTTCTCTGTCAAACACTTAACAACATAAGAATGGTTATACTGGGACAGTCAACAGATCCATACAACCAACTGATAATGACGAACAGTGGGTACCTAGGAATACATACAGTGAGAAAGAAAAATATAGTAAGTCCTCTGTGATATACTCTCCTTTTAAAAGAGGAGCTTTTCTCAATACCAAGAGTAAAAACTGTGTAACATATAAACAAGGATTTCACACTACTGTAGGTACAAGGATTTCTTTTAAAACACTTCGTGTTGAATCACTCTGCTACCGATGTAGTTCTCACATACCCTTTTACTTACGAGAGTCCTTGCATGTGTGAAGAGAGCTGAAATGCAAGAGAACTGACCTTCTGTGAAGGTAACAGATTAGCAGCGTACAGTAGTTGAGCACAGAAAACTGCATTTTCACACTGGCAGAATTTTCAGACTAAAGAAAAATGCCCCTTATTAAGTATCATTAGCCCCTGCTAATTTTAAATCTGCCTGAAGTTCTGGAAATGTTACCTTTCTTAGTGCTGGTCTCAGGCAAGGGCTCTGGTTCTGGTAATGGTTGGGTGTTATCTGGAATTACAGGTCGTGGTATGACTGGGCCAGAATCAGGACTCGTACACACTGTGCCATCAGCAAACAGAATCTATAGAAAACCAAAGACATACTAGAGGGCTAAAATTATTCCAAATAATAACAGAAAGTCTCAAAAGAGTGTGGAGCAAATACAGTATGTACTAGAATATTGTGGATGACAGAGGAAGAAAAAGTAGGAGACTCGCAGAATCTATGCAAGAAAATAAAGAAGCTCTCACAAAAAGAAAGGACTAATAATTGCTGCAGTTCACATGTAATCATCAGCGATTCTATTTAGTAATAAATAGGCATTATAAAAGAAAACAGTAAAAACAATTCTAAGTAATTAGTCAAATGTTGATGGCTTTTTTGAATACAACATTTTCTAGCAGTGGTAATACATTTGAACCACCATATTGATCTTTATTCAGGTTTTGCAAATTTCTAGGATTGTTGTCTGATTTTTAGCCACCAAAATGGTTAACAAAAGAAGTCACAGTTATTTACCTTATTATAAGTATTTTCTGAGCTATGTTGTCCCTAACATTCAACTCTTGATATGCATGTCCCCTGGGGCAATATCTGTTTGAGTATTCTCAGCATCCTGAGTGTTTTTGTGTGGTAGAAAAAGCCTAGAATACCCCAATCATCACTAAATTAATTTGCAAATACTGAGTACAGATGTTGTAAGGAGAAGGATGGCACATTGCAAAAAACTAATGAAAAACACACAGACATATCTCAAGAGTGACAGTTACTGTAATACAATTAACCATTTCTTTTTTGAGTGCTTGTCTATATGCATTTTACTCTTGACTCACAGACAGCAAATTAATATAGAGAAGCAGGCACTCAGAATCTGCTTATACAAAGACTGTGGTACAATCATGCTAGACATAGGAGATCTGGATTCTTCTGTCAGAATAGAGTATCTTGTGAATATACAGACTAATAGCAGCTAGCTTCTTTGCATATTAATTTAATGAGATTCTGGGTAAACAGTTTAAGATCTAATGCAATGTATCTTTATTTGTACTAGGAGCTGTAGTCTATTTAGACTGTAAAAAGATTTGAGGAACTAAAGCAGTCATTTTGGCAGTTTCTGAGTCAAAATTAACAGCCCTCTTTTAATCTGTTTTCCAACTCTACATAGAGTCTTAGACTTTAAAAAGATGGTTGCTAGTACATTGATTGCAGTATCTGCAAAGACAGTATCTAGTCTATAGCACCTAAAATGTGCCAGAACTCTGGGCAGCCTAAATATGCATGAACAAAGAAGGCACTTGGGAATATAAAGAATCCTTTTGATGAAAATTTAGAATGCCTAATTGTGTCAACAGGACTGAAGAATCGTTCAGGTCATTTCTGGATCATGTATGACTGTTTAGATTACTGAAAAAATATATGGATCCTTTGGTGAATCATGCCAAGAATATGCAAAGTCCAGTTAATTCCCAACTAATTCACACTTGAGATGTTTAAGTGTAGAAATATAGCTCTAAAAATCCTGCTTAGGTACTCCTTAATCCCAAGGTTGCCTAAAATTTACAGATGCCTAAAATTTTCATCATAAAAATTCCACAAGTGGCTTAAGTTCTGATTTTGAACAAAGCCAGGAACATTTTAGTCTTGATACTGCTGCACAGCTCAATGGTTACTTAACTCCTACATCTACAAATTAGACACTTTTCTGTCTCAGCTGGCAAATACAAGTTCAAGGGGAAATCACAATAAAGCTGCTTCCAATGAAGTCTATTAAACATACCTGGGTAGATCCATCCGTCATGTACTTTATGACAGTTCCTTGACTGGTGATGACTCTTGACACCTCTTGCTTTACCACTGCTGTATAGAGATGAGAGTGTTCTATCTTTTGGGGGTGACTCTGCCTAACCAGAATTTCCAGAGTAGGCTTCTTGGCCTCTTCTCTTTTGGTGTCTTCTTGCTTCATTTCACCTTCTGTAACCTCATGTTCCTTCACTGCACTGTCTATGACCTCCTCTTCCTTGGCTTCATTTGCTTTGATCTTATCTTTCTCGACCTCCTCTTCCTTGGCTTCATCTGCTTTGGTCTCACTTTTCTCAGCCTCCTCTTCCTTTGCTTCATTAGCTTTGGCCTCACTTTCCTTTACCACCTCCTTCTTAGCTTCAGCTGTAGTGGCTTCACCTTTTGAATCTGAAAACAAATTCTGAATGACTTATTACTGTGTAGCAGACATTCAAACAATGCTAAACACCCAGCATTACAATGTCTATAGAAGATATTCAGTTTTTAGGAGGAGAAAATCTTTAATCCATTCAGTGAAGGGCTGTCTCTCCTTCTCAGAGGACAATTCAAAGCAGACATCTACTCAGATACTCTGCATCCTCCTGTGGAGGTACCTGTCTTTTCCAAGTGGAAATAAGGGAAAGTTGACATTGGATTTAGTACAAATGCTGAAATTTTAGAAGGCAGAAAGTGGGTGAAAGGAATTTCTTAACTGTCCATAATGGTGAAAAAGTTACTGAGTTCCACCAAGTTTGAGACTGTACAGAAACTGAAGTTATATATTTTGTCTGACCTGAACAAAGAATTTGTTTAGAATAAGTTATGGCAGTGTGTAGAGTGTGCTAATAAGCATAATATGTAATTGTGCCAAGAGACTATATGTATGCATCCATAACTGCTCTGTTCCCCTCAGCTACTCAGTATTTCAACTTAAGCTCCTTGTCAAATTGTATACATTTGAAAATCCAGTGCATCCTCTTTACTGTATTTCAAAACAGATCATATGACCACATTTACCCTAAACTGGCAAAAGATTTTGATATGGAAAGGGAAGGGATGTCTGAGAAGAAAAGTGGGGGAAGCTTTTTCTAGTAATTCTGGCCTATGTGACCAAAAAAATCATGACATTCCTCTCTCATGTGATTATTAATCTGTGCTGGAGCTTTATGCACCATGCTACATTTATTAATGTGATTTAATACAAATTATTTATTTATTTATTTATTTATATATACCGGACTTGACACTTAGCTGGTCGCTAAGAGATCAGGATGATATTACTGTTGTCTCATCAGTTGCCAGGAATACAATTGATTCTGAGGGTTTTTATGCCATACCTCACACAGAGGATGCTTTGGAATGACAGCAAACACGTACTTGGTATATGTGATAAATTTGGTATGTTCCTGGACACATTGGCACCTCTGCACTTGTGTTGATGCATTTTAACACACTCAATAGCTCCAACACAGCCTGGAGTGGACAGATCTATTGCACACAGGCATTAAATGAGCATTGTAGGTGGCTGTTTTTAAAACTGACCTGATGACAAATGTAAAATCCACTGTAATTCATGACAGATATTAGCCAGCTTCAGAACCTAATGCCATGACTACAAAAAAACAAGGATTACTACAGCTTAGTGTGTTCAAAGATGGACCTCCTGCTAGTTTTCAAAAATACTGCGAAACTGAATCATTGCAGAAGAATTTGTCACACACGGACGCTTAGAAGGGTCACATAACTGAACAATCTTCAAAATGATGTTCACAGGTAAGGGCAGAAAGAGTTATTATGACTATCTTGTCTATACATATTGGATGACATAAACCAAAGGACTTCTTTGAAGTAATATCTGTTTGAAACAGATCATATCTTTTAGAAAAGAAACCAAAACTGATTTTAAAATACCCAGTAGCAGAGAATCTATCACAGACTATTAAAACAAACATTAAAAAATGAATAAATCTTAAATCTAGTGTAAAAGTATGACTCTTCAACTTCCAGCCTCCAAAATTTGTAATACCTTTGTATACTGTGTTTACAAGCTATCATCAAGATTTTGTTTCCTTTGTGGGCAACTTCTAGACCAGGACCAGTCAATCCTTGGACCTTTCCTTTGGTAATTAGATTGAGTTCTCTGGTGACATGAGCTCACTATAAGATATGTCTTCCAATCCTTTAATCATTCTTGTCACTCCTCCCTGAATCTTTCCAAATATGAACATAAGAACAGGATGTACTATTCCAAAGAAGGTGCAGATACAGATAACAAAACAACCTTCCTATTGTCACTCAAGATTCCTCTGTATATACATTTACAAATTGAACTAGCTCATTTTCATTAGTATTCCAATATGCATGCCAGTTCAACTGATTATCCAACATGACTCCCAAGTCCTTTGTAGGGTTGCTGCTTCCCTGTCCCCCAACTTGTTATGTTCAACAACTTGCAATCCCAGATTTTACATGTTTGCACTAAAACATATTATTTGTTTATGTTGAGATTGCTATCAAATAGACACTATGACAGAATTAACAACCTGAGATGTTAAAAACTTCATTTTTTTTACATATAAACTCATCAAGGCAGAAATCACTTTCTTTTTCTGTAATTTTAACTTCTTTAAGAATTCCTGATTCTACGGTGGTTCAGAAAACTAACCTTCAAAATTTTCACCAAGGAAAGTTAATACTAGCCCATTGGGACAGGAGACATTCAAACTTGGGAAAGCAAGAGAATTTGACATCACTTGTGCTTGGGAAGCTGGTTCTTCCATTTCCACCTACAGAATGAAATGTGAATTAGTTCTATTCCACATTTTAAAAGAATTCAAAAAATTAGACTACAGATTTCAGTTGCACCAAAACATTTCATAAAGGTGTTTTCTATCACTCATTTTAATCAGTTTGAGAGCTTATGGATTCTGAAGTGGAAACATTAGCTTATTTTCTTTGATTGTGCTATCTTATTCTATGTCGCTGCTCTTGGAAAAAAAAACAAACAAACCCTTCCTAGCTGTTTTCATTTTGCTGAGTTGTTATGCTATCTTGTGCACAATGTCAGGGTGAGATGATAGTAAATGGAAAATGTGAAGCAGAAGAGAGTGAAATAGTTACTGAATTTGCATCAGCTATTTTACCTACAGTCATTAAAACAGCACAAAGGATAAGTAGAACAGTACTTCCAGCCTGCTGTAAATACAGCATTGACTCGAGAAGAGGGCAGAAAGGAATCCTTGGCAGTCATGGACGCAATCGTCTTTGCACTGCTCTGAAGGTGGAAGTTGTCCTGATGATTAGAAAAGATGAGGATGACCTAGGGAATGTTTGAGGACCCTGGAACATTTGAGAATACAACAATGGACCCTGAGATGTCAATCCCCCATCATTTTGAATTCTAATCCTGTAAGATGAAAACAACCAATTTTGGGTTGCAGATAGATGTAGAGAGAACTAGTCCTGGTATTATCCTATATTCTTGATTTCTAAGAATAGCAGAATGATCCTTTGAAATCTGCTGAAGTGTTTAAAGAAGGCCTCTCACTGCACGCACAGGGGACTAGCTAGTAGTAGAAAAATTCTGCAGCATTCTCCTGGGAAAAATTTGCAGATGTTTTGCCACCTGTTTTTCTGCATATTGGATACTGTATATTTGTTGGTTACTTTATGTTGCATTACTGGCTAATTAAGGATATCCTCAGTGTCCTAATATCATAGTCACAGGATCATGGGGTAGAAGTCACAAAATAGGGTAAAAGTAACCTTCAATGGCCACCAACTACTTCTCCCTGTCTAATGGTAAAAAATGATGTATATGTATATCATTAGCGAAAACTGTTAATGTAATCTGTTCTAAAAGTCTCCAGGGCTGGAGGTTTCCTAGCTTTCCTAGGCAAGCTATTTCAGTGCCTTACCTTGCTTAACATAAGCAAGATTCTCCTGGTTAGCCCGAATCTTTCTTGCAGAAGATTAGTTAATTTCTTCTGATTATGTGGGCAAGCATAAGAGATGATGATGTTCCTTTAACTTTGCATCAGGCTGTCCTGTCTCCCAGCTCCAGATCAAACAAACGCCAACTTAATCTCTCCTCACTGGCCAAGTTTTCTAGACCTCTGAACTTTTTTAGTGCTCTCCTCTGAACTCTCCACAACAGGGCTTATATTTTTCTCACAGTGCACTGTCCTTAACTGAACACAATACTACAGCTGAGGCCTTACCAGCCCTGAATGGAAGAATTATTTCATGTATTTTCCAGGCTATACTCCTGTTTATTCACCTCAAAATGGTGTTTGCCCTTTTCACAGCAAGATGGCATTGTTGACTTATGTATAGCTTGTGATTCATTACAACTCCCAGACCTTTTACTGCAGAACTCTTATTGACAGAACAGTTACCCATTCTATATCTATATATTGATTATTTACATATAATTGTAGAACCTAATACTTATTCTTACTGAATTGCATCCTCTTTGCCAGACTATTTCTCTGTTAATTTGTCGAGATCATTTTGAATTCTAATCCTGTCCTCCACAATACTTGCAGACTCTCAGAGTCTTGTGCCCTCCACACTAATAAGGATACTCTCTTTCAGAGTTTTTATTAGAACACCAAAAATTACTGGACCCAAGACATTCTAAACCAAATAGCAAAAAGCCTTTTGGAAGAAGATGAGGAATTATTGATGCCCCCCTGCAAGACTTTTAATGGTAGAGGGATTTCTTTGCACAGGGTTTGTTTATACTCTACAATTGCTGTATGTTGTGCTAAGTCTTATTTGGCAACTTTCTACACCACTTTCCCTCCTCAAGCTTTTTAAATACCTAGTTAAACTTGTTGAAGTTAGGTCAGCAGGACTGTTTGTGGGTATGGACATAACCCTTGTTGAACCAAGAGCCACAGCATTACCTCATCCACTAGGTACCATGGAAGCAGCATAGTTATTTTGTGTTTAGAGAATCTTCCAAGGTCATTTTTACAATTCTCAGTACCTGTTCATTCTTGCCTTTTTAATTACTCACTTCCCGCATTTGCTGTGTACTGGAAGCAATCTTCTGTTTTGAATAAACCTGCTTGTCATTTAACTCTTCATTTCCATATTGCTCATTCCATCCCTTTGTATAGCTCAGCCCAGTTCTGTTAACAGGATGATGATGTCTACTCAGCCTGCCATTCACTTGCCAAGGGAGCTCAGAAGATACCTGATAAACCTCTGGTGAGGTCATAACAAGGGTGATTTTGAGAGATGCAGACAAAGTAACCAGAACAGACAAAGGACCAGTTTTCCAAGACATAGTTCTGAAAAAGGAATGATCAGATCTTTAGACCAGAAGCTGGTCAAACCCCTCAGGGCAGTGTCCAAAAAAATGGTAACAAGAACTGAAGTAGAATTTCATGAAGTGCCTTTGGAACTGGAAGCCACCACAGTTGGATGGACTAGTGTTAATTTTCCATGGAAAAATTTCTGAGGAGTGTAACAAAAGAGAAGATAGAGCAGGAACAGATAGCAGACCTACTCCCTGGTGCCATCACTCACTTTCTTTATGCACTACCCACCATTCTATGGAAGAAGCAGCAACCAAGAGAGAGGAATGACTGGTTTACTGGGGGGAAAAAAGTCATGAAAGATATTATATGCAGCAGACTGGCATTAAATTTGGCTGAGGGTGAGAACCAGGACATTCAGCTAGCATTTTTTTCTGCATCATTTCAGCCATATTTGATTAAAGATGGAGTCAAGCATGGGGAAAATTAAAACATACTACTACTATATGCTTTAAACATCTTTGCAGTTAGTCTGTGAAGATCTTAAGAATCACATTTAACAAACCTAAGCACATATCTAGAAATGATACTCTCTTTTGTAACTTGATCACTAAGGTTAAAAAGGAGAGCTTTTTATCATAACTAGCATTAAAGAATTATCCCAGACAGTATATTTTAGGGCATTAGTGTTATGTGAAAATGTTTATGGACCTCATTGCTTTGTGCTCTGATTATGCCGATTTTCAGAAGATTGTCCTGTGCTAAACTGAGTTGGTGTTGACTAAATTGCTTCTCAATACTATTAATGTTTCTTTCTTCTCTTCTCTCAAGTGCTGTTTGGAGAAAACAGTGTCAAAATAGAAAAGAGATCAAATCAGTTCAAACGGCAAACTCCTGAATCCACTTTCAGCATCCTGCTAATATTTCCTCACACAGTTCTTTAAGAACTTTTCATGTAAGTGATACTCTGACTGGTCTGTGAGATCAGGCAAACCTCTTGTGGTTGCCTTAAATATTCTGCCAATAGTTAGCTAATGACCTGATATAATTTAGGTTAGTTGTCTTGCAGAGGGGAACTGTGACCCATTTCTGAACAGATATGTCCTCCCCCACTTACACATTTTAATGCCAAAAGACCTTCTCATAGAGACCTGTGGAAGAAGTTCAAGATAACTGCTGGTCATTTCTGATCCACAGGCTCCTGTAAATCCTGTATTACTCTGCACTAACTGTCCCATACCAGAAATTCAGAATCTGCTTTGGAAATGTCATCAATCTTTTCTGAATGCCTATTCTGCCATAGAGATACTTCAGCCATAGGCAAAAGCAACTGACTCAGTGGATCCCTGGCTTGTTTCCAGCTGCAAAGGATCAAACTGCAGATCAAGTTTTTGCGAAACTGTTTCCACTAAATTACTGGTCGAGTAAAGACATTCCAACACAGGTTCTGGAAAGCATGGAGAATTTCTCCTACTTGGTTAAACTAAAAATTAATTTCTAGAGCAGTTCTAGTCAGTGAGATATTAATAACGTAACATGCGTAACTGTAAAGCCAAAATGGACACAAATACATGGACCATGGAAGACACATTGGTCTACATCATGGAATCTTAAAGGCTAGCTTCATTAGCAACTGCCAATAAGCACATCTTTGACCAAAAGAAAAGAGTAAAACATTCCTTTAGAAGCAACATATGTTGTTAGGCATTTGTAAAGGCACAGCTCAAAGCTCTCAGAGGAACATATGTTTCTGTCATCTAACTTAATATATTGGCATTGTTTGGTTGTTTAATTAATTTCTGCATTAACTGGATAACGTCTGTTCTCTCACCTTTCCTTCTTCCTGCTTTACAAGGTCTTCTGGTGGTGGAGGGCTTATTTTACTATGGCTCCCTCTTGTAGATGGCAGGAATTTTCCTGATTTTTGTTTGACTGATTTATGACTTTTTGCTGAAGTTGATGTAGCAGAAGGAGAAATGACAGTTGGAATATGAACAGAGGGGATGTTCAGAATCATTGCTAAGTCAGGATCTGTTTCATCTTCTAGGGAAGGAAAAAACAATATCTTTAAAGCAATAAATTAAAGTCTCATATATATAGATGGTCCCATTCTGTTTTTGAAAAAATTGTATACACTAAGTTTTATCTTAGAAATAATAAAATCAGTGACATCACATACAGGGCCTGAGTATATGAAATTATTTGGAAAATCTTTCCATAGATGGACTACTCATCAATAAAAAGAGAATCCTGAAATGGTTGTTTCCTGTAGCTCATCATTTGTCTCTCAAAAATAGAAAATAACTTTTTTGTTCAATTTACCTCCAGAATACTTATATAACTGGAGACATTTTGAGTCTAGGGTATAGGAAAAGATCAGTGTTACTATGCTTTATCACAGACTGACTCCAGCAGTTTTAGGCTACATAGCTCCATTTTGCTATAATGACTCAGAACGATTCTGATGATGTAGTCTTGCTGAGACTTTCCCAATTCTTAAGCGCCAAGCATTAGGCAGGAAATCAGTCATGCTGCATTTCAAAATTCTGTACTGAAATAAAATTAATCAAATTAAAATTTTATAGAAAACAATTTGGTTTCAGTGAACTGATATTTGTATTTAATCAGAAAAACAGGGTCAGCTCTAATGCTTTTTTGATACATTTTTTTAACCATCTTTTCTTGCTTGAAGTTAGCTTAAGTCCCAAATCTACAAACTCATGAAATAACAGCTTGTTTCTCACCCAGACAATTCAAGCAATTGCATTCTTGTCTGTTTTGGAAAACTTGTTACCTGAGATGGAGCAACTTATTATCCATATCTTAACCACACTCATATAGATCAGAACCCGAAAACACCAGAGAGCAAAGCATGAGGATCTCAGAAAACAGCTTCTAAATATCTTTTTTATTTAAATAAATGGCTTGACTTGCTTAGCAGTTTCTAAAAGTATGAAGTTTAGCAACAAGACAGTTCTTTGCAAGAGTGTCTTTAGGAAGACTTCCAAAAAATCTTTTTTTGTTTTGTTTCTTTCAATGAACAATGTTTTCTAATGTGAAAATTAATAAATCTGGCAAAAAAACCCCTAACTCATTGACAAATTACAAGCAAAATCACATCCAGAAAAAGAAGGAAAGAAACGAATACAGAAGCATGTTTATAGAACCATTCTAGTGTGAGATCACAGCATCTTCCATAATGCAAAGGAAATGTTAGTAAACCTTTGGCTGAACAAGAAAAGAGGCAGGCTGAGTCCATGTCCACTGTTTCCAGAAAGCTTGTGGCATAAACGCTTTTATCGCTGCAGATAAGAAAATGCAGAAGCCACCTCAAAAATAAAGTTCTAGACTGCTAGAAAGGCTGCTTGCATGTTCAGGAACATTTACCTTATGAATGATTCTGGATTTATGGGAACTGCAAGGTGACTCTAATTTTAAGAACCTAAGGCTAGAAAGAACTATTAGATCAGCTAGTGATAAGCTCCTATTTAGGAGTTCATGGGAAACAAGCTGCTCACTTCAGTTTTTATCTTGGTGCCAGTATTAGGGAAATGCACTGACATCTGTATATATCCATGATGCTTAGTCTGAAAAGAAAAATTAGATCACTACACAGATTTTTGAAAGCCTCATTTCCATTAGCTCACCCTATGAGTGAAGCAGGCGAATCTGACGCTGTGTTAGGTGGCTCTATTTTCAGATACTGACATTCATGCTGCAAGTCTTTTAGGGCTTTTGGAAGCCTGAGGAAAGGCAAAAAAATCTGTTTTGTTTGTAATACGCTGGCGATAAAAACTCAGCTAATTATATAAAACAGGAAAAGTTTAAAATCTTCCATGGGGCCATGCTGGTATACATTTATTAGACAGCATGGTCAAGGAATAAACAAGCAGTGGTTCCCCGCTACATGTGGACAATGAATAGAAATAGCTGATCAGTAAATTTTGACTGAGATATTGTTCCATGGAGAAGCAGAAGCAGAATAGATGAAATGAAGGACTCTGAGACAATATAAAATCACTAGTGAATGCGGTCCATCTTGTCAGGTAAATATACACATCAGTGAGAACACTGCAAACCAGGTGCAAGCTAAATCTTATCTGTAAGCAAACTTTTACCTATAGTGAGGGGAGCTATCAAGCATCCATGCTGTGAAGTGGAGCAGGCTCAGTTTGGATGATACTACTTTCCAGAGTGCTGAATTTAGGAATAAGCTGTTATAGGCAGTTGGATTCTTGATCCCTGCAGGAATCTCACCCACCCATTTACTCTGGTTGCCCTAAAGAATGAGAACACAAAGTGTGGAGGGTAACAATGAAAAAAAGTAGATTTTTGTGGTTGAGAGAAAGTGTTCTTAGAAACACTGAGAAAGAGAGAAATTCTAGAGAACTGTCAGATTAAAGAAGGTTTCCTTAACATGGATCTCTAGGATCTCAGATTCCTTAATGCAAATCTCTAGCACTTGATGTTGTACTCCCATGATTTGATCAAAGGCACAAAGAGTAAGTGCAACAGTTATCTCATATCCAGAGGCAAAAGCCCCACAGGTGACCATGCAGTGCCGGATTCACAAAGTGATGAGGAGCTTGCTTCTAAGTCTGGCTGTAAGGTGGGCCTGAAGTTAGGTGGAAGGACTTCCAAAAGGAAGATGGAAAAGATAAAATGAGAAAAACAATAAGGCAAATGAGAATTAGAGAGCTTCCAGAAAATTATTTCATTAATGCAGGGAAAATGAATGATTTCTGCCCAATTTAACCAGTCAGTGGACAGGAACTATGGATTGCATGGCATACTGTTCTGCATAAGGGATGGATGGTGTTTGAGCATAGTCTAAGTCAGAATTTTTTTGGTCAGGATTTTTCAGAGTACTTGTGATACAAACACCCACAAGGGAAGTGTAGGCATAAGCAGGCAATTACAGGAAAACTGCAAACAATCAAGGAATGCCAGTCAGCAGTGCTGCACTAAAACTCAACATGGTGAAGATTATTCTAATATAGAGTAGGAAGCTTATGGTACATATGAAAAAGTCTGAATATCACAGATGACACATAGGTGTTTAGTAAGACACATCTCTCTTTTATGCCATAATACAAGAGCTTTCACAGTCCACTACAGTGTGGATACTCTTTGGCACAAGTTTAAAAAGTCCTTTTTTAGTAATTCATTTGAAAAATGTATTTGAATAATTAAAACTGAGTGTATAGTCAAATGGTTTACCACAGTCCTCACAAAGATGCATTCAATTAAATGTTTTTGTATTTTAAGAGCCGAAAAATGCTGGCATTATTTTCTGATCAGAGAAGGTTTCACTTTTATCCGTATGATGGTTTCAGTGGCCTTTCAAATGTAATGGAAACAAAAAGCTCTTGGTAAAAGCAGATGCTATTTTCACTGTGGTTTTGTGAAGCAATTGCTTCCAGTTACTGAATGTGTTTATTGAAAGGCTGAGAGAAATCCCTCATTATGTCTGCACAACTGTAACCTGAAGTCCGAGTCCTAACATAAAATGAAAAGTTCCATAATCGCCTATATAAGTTAACAAAAATATTATTTCTTGGAAAGCCAAGAAGATTCCTCAGCAAATCACATTTTCTTTGGCTCAAATTAATTGGCTGATTTTTCTGGGCTACTTAATAACAATACTTGCAAGTTTCTCCCTGCACTGCTGTGTTTTCACAGTAAGTAAAAAAAGCATGACGACCTCCCTCCATTTTGAAATTTGAAACATAAAATATTCTTGACAATGTAATCTCATCTCAAGTCTTGCTAAAAATTCCCCACCATGTAGCAACAGCTGTTGAGAAAGGCAGAATTGCACACAACAAATTATTGAGTTAAGGGGTATATATATATAAAAAAAAATCCCCCTATGGTTCTCAAATATCCTCTTCTATTTGCTTACTTTACCTGCTGTCTTCCCTGTAGGTCCATAATAGCTCAAGGACAGCTGGATTCCATTTTCCAAGGTGGCTGAAAAGGATCCAAACTTGCTCACAGTTTTCTTTTGATTTTTCAATTTTCCTTTAAAAAATTAGAATTAATTTTAAAGATAACAATGCATACCGGAACCATCTGACCTGCAAACCAATGAACAATGTGTGAACAATGGCACCTCAACATGGATTAATAACTTCTAAAATAGATTAATAAGGGATGGGGGAAAACTTTGTAAGGGTAATCCCTACGGTGCATTGCCTGTCATTCCACTTATGGGGCGGGGGCAATGTTTTGCGTAATACAGCTGTGGTTCTTCACCTAAAAATTGCATTCTGATCAGCTAGGTATGTAAGAATTGGTTTAATAGCAACAACCAGTGAAAAGTCTTTCTGAATTTGAACAGTAAAGGATCCTAGGTCTGGATTCAATGGTCCTTTGTTCTTTCTCCTATTTGCACATGGGCTACTTGGCTGACAAGAATGTTAAATTGCTTTTTCCTCTCATATACAGTCTATGCAGTAATAAAAGTTACTGTCTCTTAGCTATTGTCACAGGAACTGTAGCTTGAGGAGAAGGTAAAAGAAAGGAGAAAAAGAAGTTCAGAAATTAGATTCAAAGGTGTATCTGTACCCTTGGATCTCAAGTACGAGAACAAGGCCAGCTTTGGCATCAGTGCAAGCTGATCAGGAGAAGTCCTCACATGGGATGGGGGAAGAAATGCCATGTCATGAGTACTTGACCATTGAAAACCACATGAACCATCCAAGGTAACAGCGCAGAGACAGTGACACTGGATCCTATTTTTGCCTTTAGCTCAATCCCCTACTCCCCTTAAGGAAAGGTTCTGCTGGTACCAGGAAGAAATCCTTGAGATTTCCAGTACAGAGAGTAGCTTATCAAAACTGTGAGTAGCAGCAGAGAAGACTCACAAAAGAAAATTAAGGTGGGCACTTAGCTACCTCCCAGTTCTTCCATCAATAAGGTACACATGCTGAGACCTTGGCTGCTCCTATTTACTGTTTGTTCATTGGTGACTACTATCTGCAGGATGTTCTTTCACCGTTTTGACTGTGTCAACTGATTACCACTGTACCATTCAACCACTGTCACGCATCGAATCAGAGTGGATTGAGTCTTTGCCTGCCTACTGCTTTTCTACAGGAGACTCCTGTTCTACACAGGAGGAAAGCCAGCCACTGGTGCCAAATGAATCCAACTTGGCTCAGACTGTGGCACATTGTGATTGAAAGTGCCATGTGAAAGACCCCAAAATAATACAGGACCACTTTCAGAAGGGCAGAGAAGAAATGTCTCATCTATGGAAGGAATGCAAATTTTCTATTCACTCAATCTACTATTACTTCATTGGTGGCAGCTGCTGCCAAGAAGAGGAGCAGGATACTTTCTAACACTGAAGACGAAAGGAAGTAACACATCTACCAAAGGTTATACTTTTCCATTATTCTTCAGCATAAAATGAGCAATTACTTAGTGCTTTTGACCAAATACATACACAAATTGCTTGCAAACTGGCTTCCTTCTTGGAATCGCTTCTATCAGTTCAAAAAGAATTTGGATTTGATACCTTCTGAGTGTCAGTTGACATCACGGCAACCAGCAAGAAAGAGATGTTGCTGAAATGCAGAAAGATTTGCTTATGCAGCAAAGGTCTTGAGGAGGCACTAATGCTACAATAATTGGGCCTACAAAACAAAGTTCAGTTCAAAGGGGAAAACCTTCCTTTTCAAGGGCAAAAATTTATGTCTTCCCAGGCCACATTGAGATCTGAAGGAGTCCTCCATCAATGAAGAAAATTCTTTGAAAGAGAACAGCAATTCTTTTCAGTGATTTCCTTGCTTCAGAAAAGAGACTAGTCTGCATTTGTTGACTTGCAGTGTGCTTGCTTCTACAACTTGATAAGATCTCTGGATGGTGCTGAGGTTGGCCAACTGGATTTTTATTTAGTCTTGTGTTTCTCAGTGACTGGGTCTTATTCTGATCTCAGCTATGGAGACCTGTCTCCCCAGATAAGCTAGCATTTCGCACAGTATGGTTCACAAGGAAAGAAGCTGGAGTGGTCCATCTATGCCTTCTCCTGAATCAGAGAGTTCCAAAGGTTATTTCAGCTCTAAGAAGTTGGAACTGTTCTAAATCTGCAAACTTCTAAGACTCCCCAAAAGATTATTTTAATTGGAGGTGTGGTTACTGAAAAAATATTTCTACATCTTCTCTGGACTTACAATCTAGTCAGGGAATTGTAAAAGAAATAGGAGTGGCTAAAATAGTCCACATTTACTTATTTTGTTTTCTTGATGAATGGCACTAATAATTAAATAGTTCACTTACATCTTATGGTGGAATAAAGCCATGCATTCACAGAGACTGATATCTTTGTAATCTTGAGTCATATCCAATAACATCAATTTCTACCCACATTCTTCATTTGAAAGTATGTGCCTATTTACTGCACAACTGAACCTATTTGCCTTCTGCAATTAGTAGAAATTTAATTTATTTCATTTTATTTGATAAGGTTTGCATCCAATTACTAAATATGTCAAAGTATTAATTATGCATAGCAGTGATGTTAACCCACTAACCTAGTTTAGTTTTCTGTTCTTCATTCATTTCTTGCACTTCAATTTCTGTTAAGTTTTTCTTGGGGTCTGTGATATGAATGAAGAAATTGTGGTTGTCCTTTACCACCTTCACCTTTACCAAAGTTAGACCTGCAAAGCAATGGAATTCAATTATTCCTCCCACCAGGCTTCAGAACTCTCCCCAAAAACCTGCATCTGCAACTATAAAATGCTAAAAAAAGAAAATTGCTCAAAAGTGAACTGAATTGCTTAGTAGGAGAGCAAGAGGACAAATCAAGGTTAGTTGAGTTTAGTCTAAATATTCAAAAAACTTCCTGACAATGATATCTGATAGGCTGCAGAATAACTGTGTTACTTAGACACACTGCATTTGACTGGACAAATTATTGGGACATGCATTCATGAAACACCCTGCATTGGTTGCCATTGAACAGATAAACAGGAATTGATTTTTCTCCATTTTGAATTTTTTGATACTTTGCTGTGGTATTATAACAATTGATAGATAAAGTATAAACTTTAGTAGTGACAGAGACTAATATGGAATTATACGGCACTGTCACAATGTCTTTAATGAATTGCTACTATTGAAATGTGAAAAGGCATTTATGGATAAAGAAACTATGCCATAAGTCAGTAAGAGTTGAAACAGAGTATAAAGAATAAAAGAATCACCTTTTATAAACTCTATTTTTTCTACCTGAATCTGTCCTCCATCAGATGGGAAAAGATATTGATTGGTTCCTGATACTTGAATGAGATCCTCTCCTGTATTGTAGCCAAGAAACTGGAAAAAAAAGTTTTAAGTCTATAGGTAAATTATAAAGGCAGAGATCTGAAAGAGGCAAACAAAGGACAGATCATCAAGATCTCACTGTTCTGGTTAACATTTTCTGTAGAAATTTAATTAATGTAATCATGACTTTAATAAATACACAGCATGTTATGCTCTATGCTTTCCAATTCATTTCATTTTTACTAAATGAAGTAACTTGTAACAAGTGAGGGCAGAATCTGGTCTTTCAGTAGCATATGGAGCCACCAGGGGAAATGAAGAGTGGCAAGTAGGCTGGTAGCTTAATGTATAATGAGAGGGAAAGAGAAAATCTGCCCAAGCTTGAAGAGACAAAGTATTATTCCATGGGATCTGTACATCCCAACCAGGACAGCTAAAGATTCAATCTTCCATCCTCTAGATTTTGGAACTTAGATGTCATAAATCTGATTCTTAGAATGCTATGCCTTCCAAATAGCCACAAATTGGCAAAAATTAGATTACTGTACTCAAGCAAGTTCAGACTAAAATATTATTTATCTTTGAAGTTTTGTTTTACAGATCTATAGTTGCACAGTTTGTAGTGACAAGAAAACCCTGGAGTGACAATATTGGATACAAGGCTTAGACTGCAAATATAAAGCAGTGCAAACTGCCTTAAAACTGTCTGGACACAAGTGGTGAAGAGTTCCCTTGTAAGAAATATCCCTCTGTTAGTGTAATAGGCAGAATAGCTTGTGTTAGGGCACTCCAAGAACATGAATTTTGAAACAGGAAATGGGAGAAACAGTGATCTTCTTTTATTTGAATTCCAATGTGGACAGCCAAAACTTGTAATAGGTCTAGCAATCCCTGTACAAGGCAGTTGGACTAGGTCTTTAGGATCCCTTTTTTCACCCTGTCCCATGAAAGTCACACTTTTAAGCAAAATTCATCCCATGAATATATTATCCATGGTCAAAAAAATATGCCTGACTTACCTTCATATTCACATCACATACATAAAAAAAATCCAAGTTAATAAGACAGTCTGATGTAGAATAGCCTTACACATCAGAAAGCTCTTTCCAAAACTTTTAGGAAAGGATCAGCTACTAAAATGATGGAGTTAAACAAGACATAGTTAGGCTTAATTTGCTTTGAAGTCCAGTTTCATAATGGATGATAGCTCAGCTGGAATCTTGACTGTATATAAATAGCTAGTCCTGTCCTAAAGCAGTGCAATAATATGACTCTGTACCTTATAAACTTTCTCAGGAGGTGGTTCTGGGATGCTGGAATCTTCCTCAGGTTCAAGGGCTTTTGCTGGCTCATCTTTAATTTTCTCTTTGGAATACTTCTTCTTGAAACCTTTACTTTCTTCAGGTACTGTAGTCTCCTGTCCATTCTTTTTACCTTCTGGCTTTTCTTTTTTTTCTTTCTTAAGTTGTTCTTCTTCTAGTAATTGATCCTGCTCCTCCTTCCAAGCCTATATAAAATGGTAAGAATTCAAATGACTGATTCTGTTTACATTACAAGACACTTCAGATGGGCATGCTGAAAAGAGTACAAGTAAACAAATTCAAAGGAACTTTGTTTCCTTCGGGCTAAGTCACTCACATATTTTTCAAACTTGCCCAGTTTTACAATATTATGTACTATTTTTTGCATAAAATTACTACGTTATTCAAGCCACAGGATGAGTCATTCTTGACCACTGGAGAGGTATTAGATAATTATTTGTATGATACACATTCAGTCATTAGTGAATTGCTCATTTTGTCATGCACTTTTCAACGATGCTTATTACCATATCAAAATGCATCACTGAAATTAGTTTATTCCCAAAATATAACTGAGATAAAAGGCTTTTATTCTTTTACAGAAAGAGGAATGAGATATCAATGTCAGAATTATCAACTTGTATCAGAAAGACCATGCAAGACATCTGAGATTTTCCAGAGTATTTAGCGTTCTGTAGCATTTTATGTTCAAACCACATGTTAAGCATTAGCGTAACTTGAGCTAGACCAGCTCAAGTTGAGTACCCAGGAATTAGTTAACGCCATTTGATATCTATGTTCCAATATCAGTATTTTAAATGCAGAACACTATATACTATAAGAAAGATGGGAAATACTATGGTTGTGAGGAGTCAGAAGAAAGTGGGGGGAGGTAGGTCATCAATTAAGATAGATCTGCCTAGTGCAATGGATAGTGCCAATAGTAAGACTTAGAAGATTTGTCCTTAACTCCTACCTCTGAGGTATCATATTTACATTCCTAAATTTCAAAGAGATTTAGATACTGAAAGTAGGAGTTGAGTACATAAGTACTTCCAAGAATCTGGATCTTATGTTTTCATAGCTTATGACCAGAAAACTTCAAGGAAATTAGTATGTTATCCATAATTGTCCTTTCCTTGTACTGCAATAATGAATTACTTGTGGAACATCTAGTCTAACTCCAAACAGTCTTCCCTTAAGAAAAGAAAATAATTCAATTCAATCAGTAAGGAACTAATTAAAGCAAACAAGAAATAAAGTATACAAAAAATAAGGCAAGAGCAGAAAGACTAAGAGGACTAAGACAAGTTTATGTAACAATGAAGGCTTGTCTTCCTGAAAAAGCAGTGTTATTTAGTCCATTTCAGAAGCACATATTTTTTTGCCTCACCTTAAGAGAACCTTCTCTGATAAAAGCACTCTTTTCTTTGTTGGACTGAGATTCTAGAGTGGTCTCTGTGATGCTCTCAGGTATTGATGCGCTGTCTTTGAGAAATGAGCAGGGAATAAATATGATTATAAACGTGAAAATTGAATAAATAAAAAAAATAGAAGAATGGAAAACTAAATAAAAAAGTAAGTAAAAAAGAGTATAAATGTAAAATTAGTAAACAGTAAAATACAGAAGTGAAAAAGTAGAATAAAGAAAATCTTAATTATTTTTAGAAATAAAATAGTAGGACTGTTCAAGTTAAAAGAAATGCATCTAATAACATACATTACTCTCCGCTTCTTGCTGTTGAAGACTTTGCTGTTACAAGTGTTTTAATGCAGATGACCAATGCTGAACAAACATTAAGCAGTATTTATTAATATTACTGCTATTAGCCTTATTTCAGTATTCAGATTTAGTGCACTAACTAGCTCACCAAACTCCAGAACTTGCAGCAAACTCAAAAAGAAAATAAGTAACTTGGTAATGGTAATTAACTACCACAGAAAACATGATGGAAAAAATATGAGGGCAACAGGCTTTTGGTTTAAATCTGGCTTCTTTACAAGTTTTCCCTATTTGTGAGAGTATCCATTTAGCTAGGGTAACTCAAATATGACTCATAAAAAGGGTATCTCTCTGGGTTTGTGGTTTTACACCATGCTTGAATACCAAGTATTTACCTGAGAGAAAAGGTAAAGTACACTATCAGAAACTTCTGATTAAATTACTTTGCATTAAAGAGTGAGAAATGCAGTGAGGGCTACAGCAGTGCTGGTAAAATTGAAATCACCTGAAGACACTGGTGCCCATCTTCATATCCCAGCCAGAGAAGAATATCTCTTCCTTAAGTAAGTGAACTTCTTTACGAACCATATTTGGAATGAGGCCCCAGGTGGGCAAGACCCACTCTAGCTCCTGTGACAGCTAGAGGGATAGAATTACAACTTGAAAGCCTTAATAGTCCTTTCCGTTTCCAAACTATAATCAGAAATATTAAGTGGCTTGAGGAATGACACTCCTATTTTTGTAAATGCTAATTTCTAGTGCTATAAGATTTCAAAGTATATTCTCAAAGAAGGTGAATAAAGCAAAGCCTAAATAAGAAAAAATCATTATTAATTCCATATACATACACATATATAGAATTCTGACAAAAGTTTTCTTTTGTCAAAATCAGTTTTCGGATTTTGATGACTGCTCAACAGTTTTTGTATGAACTGCTTACAATTTTCATTATCCAAAATGCTGCTTGCAATTAAAGTTTGCTCTGCAGTCTAGTCAATTCCTGATTCCAGTTTTAGCTTCTAGTCCACAGCTTCTGACTTCCTGTGCTTTAAAAAAAGGAATTTCCTGTACAGTGGTGCCAGCTCTGACTACTGCTCATCTCTTACATTCACTCATTTAAAATATGGATTCAAATTTGCATGTAATCCTGACAGTAATTCCATTAAATAAACACAGCTATTTTAAATATAAAATGTTGCCATTAAGAGCCTCAGTTTGCAGAACTGAGGATGAGGCAGAATATTTATACACATGTATTTAACTCATCTTCAAAACATCTTTATGTCTATATAGATTGCATGACATGGTAACCCTATGAAAAACATTCAGGATTCTGCTCTGAATGGATTTGGGTCTCAGCATTCAACAGGAAGAATCAATTTTCTAGGTTAAAAAAGGAAAGACACCCACTTCTGGCTTTCTTAGGGAAGCCATTTTTTTGGACAGCAAATGTAGAAAATTCAAGAGCTCCTTCTGCCATGACTTTTGCCGGTGTAAAAGACTCCATTTCCTTAGCCGTCTTCTCTTGTTGGTATTTGACTTCCTCCTCTTTCACCCAGTCTTCAATTGAGTTGGCCACCAACTCGAGATAGTTCCTGAAAAGGACAACATTCCTCTATTTACAATAATACAGTTTTTATTAATATGGTGTCAGATCAAACAAGATCACTTGTTTTCTCAGTTTCTTAGACAAATATTATTCCATAACCTTTGAGAGAAGGGCTGTATTTGACAGAATTTCTCCAGTTTTTTACAGGAACTGGTAGTTTTGCCTGGCTGACATTTGCTTAATATAGCTTACATTTTGAATTTTGGTTCTCCTTTCTACAAAGAAATTCTAGGAACTTGTCCTCCAAAGAACTCCTACCATCAAAGAAAATCCAGACAGCTGAAAAACACAGAAACATTCAGTTTAAGAAAAGTTGAGACTAATTCTCCCCCTCACTGTTTTACCATCAGGATAACTTATTCTCTTAGCTGCTCTTGGTTTATGTTGTCTTTTAGAATACACTTCATTTGCATGTTTCTTTCAGACTAACAGCACCTGAGGAGGTGTTATTTTTTAGCTCTTCCCCATCACTACAAGACAGGTGGTTGGTAATTGTCATCCAAATCCAGATTAGAGAATTATGCAAATATCTTGGCATAAATTAAGAATATTGACAATTAACAACTGAAGTGAGCATTGACTGACAATCTGCAGTTGCATTGTCTTATCTTCCAAAGGTGTCTGAAATGACCTCTGAAATAGTTAATTGAGGACAACAGCTTCCAAAGTAGGATGATGCCTGAAAGTCTTACAGGCAGTGGCCATTCAGTCCCTTGTTTGGAGTGTCACCATAATTCTTTGAAATAAAATTAGCAAGCATAATACATAATTCTTCAATGTGAGCTCAAAACTAAAAGAGGCTCTTAAAAATGCATGAGATTCAGTTGTGTTTTTATAATGTTTTGCATTTGTAAGCTCCAGATGATTCAATTGTATTCAAAGGCTCTATATACATCTGAAGCTTTTGGTTGGAAACATGTATGCAGGCAGCATATGCAATTCTTGACCTCACAGAGATTTTAAAGTTCTTATTGCAACATTACATTGTATGTCCAAGATGCTACGTATGCTCTCTATACAGACTGGAGATGTACACAGTTTATGTTCAGCTTAAAGATAAACTAGTCTCTCCCAACTCCTTTAATGCATGTGGAGCTTGCTTTGAGAAAATTGCACTGAGAAACTGTTGGTCACATACTCAGTAGGGACAAGACCACTCTGCTTGTATCTCAAAAAAAGTGTACATGCTACAGAAACAAAAGTGTTGAAAACAAAGGGGAAAACTAGGCTGGAACCTAGAGTTGCCAGTACTGGAATAACCTGAAGATGAATATATGTTATAAATAAAAATGAGACTATATGTGTGGAAAATATTTTAGGCCAATGAAAAGTCATTCAAAGTCAAAAATACACGCTCTATTAATATGTATTCTGATGTCACTACTGCCAATGTCTGACTCAGAATCATTACTCAGAAAGGATTATTCTTTTTCCAGTAACTTGTGTAATGTGTTTACTATGAAAGAGTAAACAAATGTCATTGAGATTCACTTTGAGCAAAAGAACAGTTTTGATAATGTCTGAATTCATTTGGCTTCCTGAGAGAGTGGTCACTTATCCTAACCTGAGTTGAAATGTTTTGTACATGTGTCACTGTAGGTATAGGTGTCCCCACCTTTGGATTCTCTTAGTCAGTAGTGTCCACTGGATTTCACACACAGCCTCCTGCTGCCCACCCTTTGAAAGGCACATAGAGGAGAGTCTAATTCCTGAAATTTTTGGATGTTCTACATGAACTATAGGACTTGATATCCCTTGATTAGAATGGTTACTGGGATCTCCAGGAACAAAAGCAACTCCAAAAAGTCAAGTTGCTGCAATATAAGACATTTAATTTCCTTCTTGCATGAGAATTTGCTGTGACAGGTCTCACTGTAATTAACTGATTGGCAATCATCCTTCAATGAGTTGACAGGAGTATATTCCCGATAGCAACTATGGAACAACCTTACAAAGCGGGTGTCTAGTCTACAAGATCACAGAATCACAGAATCACAGAATCGCTGAGGTTGGAAGGGACCTCTGGAGATCATCTAGTCCAACCCCCCTGCTCAAGCAGGGTCACCTAGAGCACATTGCACAGGATTGCATCCAGGCGCGTTTTGAATATCTCCAGAGAAGGAGACTCCACCACCTCTCGGGGCAACCTGTTCCAGTGCTCTGTCACCCTCACAGTGAAAAAGTTTTTCCTCATGTTAAGATGGAAGTGTCTGTGTTTCAGTTTGTGCCCATTGCCTCACGTCCTGTCGCTGGGCACCACTGAAAAGAGTCTGGTCCCATCCTCTCGACACCCTCCCTTCAGATACTTGTACACACTGATAAGATCCCCTCTCAGCCTTCTCTTCTCCAAGCTAAACAGGCCCAGCTCTCTCAGCCTTTCCTCATAAGAGAGATGCTCCAGCCCCCTAATCATCTTTGTGGCCCTTCGCTGGACTTGCTCCAGTAGTGCCACATCCCTCTTGTACTGGGGAGCCCAGAACTGGACGCAGTACTCCAGATGGGGCCTCACCAGGGCTGAGTAGAGGGGGAGAATCCCCCTCCCTGCACCTGCTGGCAACACTCTTCCTGATGCACCCCAGGATACCATTGGCCTTCTTGCCACAAGGGCACATTGCTGCCTCATGCTTAACTTGGTGTCCACCAGCACTCCCAGGTCCTTCTCCGCAGAGCTGCTTTCCAGCAGGTCAACCCCCAACCTGTACTGGTGACTGGGGTTATTCCTCCCCAGGTGCAGGACCCTGCACTTCCCTTTGTTGAACTTCATGAGGTTCCTCTCTGCCCACCTCTCCAGCCTGTCCAAGTCTCTTTGAATGGCAGCACAGCCCTCTGGCGTATCAGCCACTCCTCCCAGGTTTGTATCGTCAGCAAACTTGCTGAGGGTGCACTCTGTGCCTTCATCCAGGTCATTGATGAAGAAGTTGAACAAGACTGGACCCAGGACTGACCCCTGGGGGACACCGCTAGCTACAGGCCTCCAACTAGATTCTGTGCCACTGATCACAACCCTCTGAGCTCTGCCATTCAGCCAGTTCTCAATCCACCTCACTGTCCACTCATCTAACCCACACTTCCTGAGCTTGTCTATGAGGATGCTATGGGAGACAGTGTCAAAAGCCTTGCTGAAGTCTAGGTAGACAACATCCACTGCTCTCCCCTCATCTACCCAGCCAGTCATTCCATCATAGAAGGCTATCATATAAGATGTTACAATAAAAAAGTAATAAGTAAACAGAGGTAGAACTACTAGCAGAGGAGTAGTCAAACACAGTCTCTGTTATTTGTACCTCTTCTGTAGTGAAGGTGTGACTCTTAAATATGAACTAAAAATTTGAATGATAGTAATAATAAAAAACCCCAAAACCAAAAAACGAATACTGGCCACTAAGCTCATCAGAAGCCAGTATTTCACACAAAGGTAGAATACTACTGCTTAATTAATAAGTAGGGTTGTGCCTGTGTGTGTGGCAACTCAGCAGAATCTGGAAGCTGACGCAGGCAACAGCTTGAAGCACTCCAGTTATTTAAACAGTCTTCCACAGAACTGTTATGTTGCTTGGAGACATACACTAGCAAATACTTATGTTTTGTTGGAAATCTGAAATGATTTTTGGAAAAAGGTTGAGCAATGTCCCTGAAAATTATGGTCATTTTGCAGAGAAAAGGCGGGTACAGATGCCACGGAACAGAACCAAATGAGAGCCAGTAGCTTTTCAAAGATACTAAGTAGCAGAAATAGCACTAAAGCTGAATATTCCACTGAACCAAGGGTAAAAACAAATGTTCTGCCTAGCTTTTCATGTCAGCTTGTTTAGGAAGACCTTTCTGCTTTGAACCAGAACCCTGTGAACCATCAGTGAACAAAGCTGGCACCCCCCAAGCAGAAGCCACCTTTAATGTCTAGACCTTGTTTCCAGTATATCTGGAAAAAAAGAGAAAAAGGAAGCACATAGCTAAACCATCCTCCACTGAATTATAATGAATCTGCCAGAGACCGTGCCTCATTCCTTCTTTGGAAGCAAAATTTGGAACTTTAATTTTGTGTATCTCAAGAGTTCAGGAATACTTGGCCTTGAATCGACTGTCTCAATGCCCTCTCAAAGTGACCAGCCAAATAGTTCTAGGAGAAGGGCTGTTAAATTGTTTCAATGAGAACTGCTTCCTGAGGAGGCCCTGTTACTTATTATCTGCTCCTACTGACAACACAACAGCAGTAAGTCATTGGGGTGAGGTTCAT
The DNA here is from genome assembly GCF_003343035.1 of Apteryx rowi. Lineage (NCBI taxonomy): Eukaryota > Metazoa > Chordata > Aves > Apterygiformes > Apterygidae > Apteryx > Apteryx rowi. Next base: position 98,174 of record NW_020451178.1, read on the forward strand.
GTATGAGGTTTATCAAGTGACATGTTAGATGTACTAGGGTATGTGACCTTGTCTCCACCGAATAGTTGAGGTTGGAAGGGACCTCTCGAGATCATCTAATCCAACCCCCCTGCTCAAGCAGGGTCACCTAGAACATGTTGTACAGGATCGCGTCCAGGCAGGTTTTGAATATCTCCAGAGAAGGAGACTTCACAAGCTCTCTGGGCAACCTCTTCCAGTGCTCTGTCACCCTCACAGTAAAGAAGTTTTTTCTCATATTCAGATGGAACTTCCTGTGTTTCAGTTTGTGCCCATTGCCTCGCGTCCTGTCGCTGGGCACCACTGAAAAGAGTCTGGTCCCATCCTCTTGGCACCCTCCCTTCAGATATTTGTATACATTACTAAGATCCCCTCTCAGCCTTCTCTTCTCCAGGCTGAACAGGCCCAGCTCTCTCAGCCTTTCCTCATAGGAGACATGCTCCAGTCCCTAATCATCTTCGTAGCCCTTCGCTGGACTTGCTCCAGTAGTGCCATGTCTCTCTTGTACTGGGGAGCCCAGAACTGGACGCAGTACTGCAGATGTGGCCTCACCAGGGCTGAGTAGAGGGGGAGGATCACCTCCCTGGACCTGCTGGCAACACTCTTCCTGATGCACCCCAGGATACCATTGGCCTTCTTGGCCACAAGGGCACATTGCTGCCTCATGCTTAACTTGGTAAGTTGCTTCTCCAGAAGGATACGGGTCTCCTGTGGGTTTCCTGTTACATCTGCTGGTCCTATACAGACATCACGGACATGCTAGAGCGGCTAAACTGACACTAGTTGTTTAGGTTAGCATTTGAATAAGTCTTTTATTGTCCAGTGCCCCAAAGAAGGGAAGGAACAGTTAGCAGGCAAAGTAAACAACCCTGGGCTCCGATACATTTATTGTAACAGACTTCATTTGAGACTACTGACCCTTTGGATCTATTTGAATGTAAGCCCCAAGTTTATTTGAACACACTATCTTTCACCATCTTTGGGGGAGATTGCAGGTGATATTTGTACACACACATGTATATACACATATATTTACATATATAAGATATAAAAAAAATTATATATTAAAATTATATATAAAAAGTTATAGATAAAAAATCTGGGCAGACATTTAGTGGATTTGCCCCACAACCACAAAACAGCCAGCATTTTCTCCAAGGAATTCCAGGGTTCTGCTGGTAAATCTCTTCTGGCTGTGGTTGATAACACTGGTTCCAATCACTGCTAAACACAAAAGCCTTTTTTCATGACAAATAATTTAAGTCCACAGGCCTAGAAAACTGAGACAGACTCATGCAGAGTTCCTTCACTGAGAACAAAAATTTGAAACAGGATTCGAGGAAGGCACGTTTTGCCTATTTAGCATTCAAGCTTGTTCATATATATAGGTACAAATTTCTCTTAAAATATTCCAATATTATGAAAAATAGGGCACTTCACTTAGAAAGCAATGCTTGTGGAAAAATTTTTGAAAAAAAAAGTTGGTCTGCTAGATAATTCGCTTCTAATTCTATTTGATAAAACAAATCTAATTAATCCACAGAGTGCCACTGTGATATGGCTAAAGCTAGCCCATATACCTCTCTGTGGCATTGTAGCTTCTTTACATATCAGTATACAGACACAAATTCTACTTTTGATCAATAAACTGGAATAGTACTTGGATCCACACCATCATTTATACATCTGTTTCAGTGCAAAAACCCACCCTGAAATGAATATGTCTACTGGTAAAAGCTCTAACAGTGGACACATCAAGCACCCACATACCTCTAACTGGAAAGCAGATAGTGACAAACAATTGAAGAAGAATTTGGTGCTCTCAGAAAAAAAATCTTCAGAATACTGATATGGGTCTCTAGCTCTTCTCTAAAACTTTTCCCAGAGTGACACTTGCCCAGTTTATATATACATAGTTGAAAAAAAAGATAATTATATTCTTAGTTTCCTTTTTGACCTCCCTCACCTTAAGTGTCCTCAATGTCATTTTCCTGATATGAATATTCCTAATATGACTCTGTGTGTGTGCTTGCGTGCATGTGTGTATTATATATATTCTTATAGCCTGTGAAAAGTAGTCGCATACAGTTACTGTGTAGTTCTCACTTTGAAAAGCTTTGTCTCATTGAAGTGCTTTTGATATAGGGCTGCTATACACCTGTGTGACTTGCTTTTTCAGAAATGTGTTACATCATGGTATTTTTTTCATTTCTAAGCTTTGCCCCAAGCATGGCCATGCAGGCTTTAATTGAAATGACTGTTGGTAAGACATGAAAGATAAAATTAATTACCTGAATCCAACATCAGAGTGCAATGCCATATCCCAGGTCTCTTGGCACAGACGATACTGATTCATAGGATTGTGAAGGACCATAAGCAAAGAGTTATCTTGGGTATGATAGAAGGAATCAATGCATCTATACTGTTGGGTTGCAGTATGAAGAACCTGAAAAGAAAAGAAAAGAAAAGAAAAGAAAAGAAAAGAAAAGAAAAAAGAAAAGAAATAAGGATGCATCCTCCTTGCAGACAGTAGTATGCACAGATGCTACACAGCACAGATTTTAGCAAAAGATGCTCCAGAACTTCACTGTTCTAGGAGACGTGTACATGCTAGTACACAAGCATTTGGATTCCAGCAATCTGAAGTGCTCAGGCATGTGGAAGTTGAACCTCCACTGCTATCTGTACTGAGAAGTAACACTCACTATACTCCATTCATCTAGACAATTCTTACAGTGAGACTATAGGAGGCAAGGCCATAGAGTCATAGTTTAGAACTCTCTCCACCTGCTAAGACTGATCATGAATGAAAAATTTCAGGTAAGATCGAAGTTTAATAAAAGCAGAACTTGCTATACTTGTATATGAGGTAGAAAGAATTGACAAATTGATTTCTTTTTCTTTATCTCACTTAAGTTCACATGGTACTCAATTTGCTTTACTACGATGTGCCTATTGCTGAGATTTACTGCATTTTACATTGTTCCACTCTACTCTGTACTGTGCATCATTTTTCAGTATTTACATTGTCTTACAGTTACAGTTAGAAGAAAGCTTTCTGTTAAACTATTATTTTTACAGTACTCTCTAATGGAAGTAAAGATGAAATAATTTACATGTAATACATCATAAAGTACAGTCTTGAATCTTTTCTAAGAATAAATTCCATACTGACATATATTCTTTTTACACATGAAAACCTTATTAATAGCTGAGTGTAAAAATGTATTTGAATGTGACATGTAGTAATATGATACAAAAAATTCTTACCAAAATGTTGTTACTTTCTGTTGCAGTTATTTCTCATCAACATTTTTTGACTAGATCTATTAATTACTGACTGCTCAGTTATTATTAGCTATTTACCTCACATAAGAAGGAATTCCCCATGTATTCAAATCTATGACTAGACTCTAAAGTGGTGGTGAAAAAGTGCAAGCAGCCTTTCCTTCACCCTTGCATAACATGTATCAGGATCAAACAAGAATTGCAGCATGCGAAGCTCAAGGCAGCACAGGGACTAATCCACTTCTCTTCTCCCAAGAAAATGCCTACCAACTTATGCCATCTACACTTGAACTTATTTTTCACATTTGTTGTTCTGTCTTTCTGCAAGATAAATTTTGGTCTTTAGCTTGCAAGATTTCTATACATGGAGCTTGTAGTCCTCAAAGGGTGAAGTATCATCATGACAAAATTTTCTGTTTGCCCATAACACAGGTAATTGCAAAGTATGCTTTCACATATACTGGATTAATGAATCCCATAACTGTGAGGGAGGATCACCTCTAATGGTAGTTAATTTTGTTTCCATCATGCATTTGGTTTAAAGCCTCACCACCAAAAAGGCCAGCTACAGTGTGGCCAAACCAGGAAATTAAAAGCAATTACAAACTAAATACCAGACAAGCGTCTGAAAAGCAGCTGAAGAACAATAGGTTCTGATAAATATTTATCAGTGATAAAACTGAATCAATTATCTAGCAGGGAAATACCCTTTATCCTGTTATTAATTCTCTGTACACCATTCTGAGGATTGACTGTATCTATATTATCATCAGTTAATAGATACCTGAAGAAGGACATGTGGTTGAAAATGCTCAGCAAAAATCCAGTCTGTCAAACAACGCCTCTGAGTCTTTTTTATTTCTGCTAAGTTTGGTTCTGGGCCATAATTTTCCGGACTCACCTCAAAATACAGCAAAACAAAATAATGAGTATCAACATTTCAGTGTCAGTTGTATTAAATATAATCTTGTTGACTTAATAGACAGCATCCCATGTTGCATCACAGTTAATTGCATAATGCTGCACATCTGTAGACCTGAATGGCAATATTTAATACAAAACACAATTGCTCCTAAAAGTTTTTGCTTTTGACTTTTTTATGGCAAACATAATCTAAATATTTTTATTATTAGGTTATATGTTTTTGAGTGCTGTAAGCAATTATGAATATTTAGACAGGTCCTATGAAGTCATTTTAAAATTGCTATATTTATCCAGAGTTGTATGGCAGGCAGGTGTTTCTGAAGATGCCAAACTACACAGTCTATTAGTGTGACACAATTTGGCACTTTCTCTCAAACCATCATGCTAACATTTGAACCCTGATATTCAGTGAGACCAGCACAGAACTGCCATTAGTATCTTCATCCAAGTCCATCACCTTAGAATTGAAAGCGGTGATTTCATAATGCTTACGGCACTGTCCCCCAAACATCACAAAATTAACATTTACATAAAACATTGCAAAGGAATCTCCAGTAACATGTCCCAGCATTGAACAGTGTCTTCTGTTGTCTCAGGCTATAGAGCACTATTTATTCAATTCATCACACTTGCCATTTCAGAAATAAAAAGATCCAGTTCTTTGTTTAAAAGAGGATCAGCCAGACCACCTCTTCCATCTTTGTCATTTGTTTCCATATGTCCTGGAAATTGAAAGAAGAAGTTTAAAAAGAGCTCCAGAAATTTCAGCCCTAAACACAAAGGTCAGAGTGATGCAGTTTCCGTAACCTCCTCCAAAGAGATTGCCTCCAGATTGAATCTTCCTTTTATGACATCAGTCCACTAAATACATGAGCAACTCTACCACACTTATTTCCTAAATGAGCACTTTAAAAGCCATGGACAACAAGCCCCAGGCAGTTCATCAAAAAAAAGAAAAAAGAAAAAAAAGAAAAAAAAAAGATGAACTCTTTATAATTCTCACCCAAATTAGCCTCTTTATCTTTCTCATGATGGCCTTGCCTGGTCAGAAAGCATAAAAATATTCTAAGTAGTGTCCTTCAGATCATACATGAAGAACCATCTCTCTGCTTACTATCCGAGAAATAATAACCAGTATTCCTTTACAGATGAAAAAATCCCAACACTAATTATTTTGATATGAGAATTTTTGAAAAATGCAAGTTTTATACTTGTTAAATTCATTAGATTTTTAGAGTTTTACAAGCTATTGTCAGAACATTACTTACGCTGAGGATCTGACCAGTCTTTCCTGATAAACTATTGGCATTACAATGGGCATTGGGTAGCTGCTGGGAATAGGATCACATGGAAACTTTAACTTCATCTTAAGTTCATCTTTCAAGAAGATGAAACGTAGCTCAGACATTCCCAGTGATTTTATCTAGAAGCTTTCCGTATATTTCTGGCCAAACATAAATGTGTCTAATCTGACTGTTAAAACATGATGTTTAAACTTCTAATGTACAACATCAGTTCTACCACACATTAGTCTTATTCAGATTTCATCAGTCTCACATTTTTCATATTCCCATAACTTTCTGAAATATTCTCCTCTTGACAGAATTTTTTTATGGCTGGACTCAGTGCAGAGGTCAATAATATTTGATCAAAATTCACATATACAAGAAAAATACTCTTCCTGTGAGAAAATACTCTGGAAAGTATTTGTTCATATGTAGCTCATAGCCAGCTTAGCTTCCAGATGTAGATCTTTAGTCTCTGCTTTTATGGGAAATCAGGTCCATTTATTAACTGCTTTTAGAAGATATAAGGAATCTGAAAGCAAAAGTATTTTCCTACTGGCATTAGCTTTTGTGCAGCAGAAGTGTTGAAATGCTGACAGCTACTGAATACTACAGTATTCAGTATTGCGACTAACATAAAAGTAAAATAAACTAACACCAAAAAAGGTTTTCAAAATTCAGAAAAGGGGCAGATAAAGGAGGATTCACTTTGCCTGCTCTAACTTTCTAAAGAAAGGATCTGATCTAGTCTGGTTATCTAGACATCTATATTAGGGCAGAATGGACAACATCATGAATCTACAGGTATAGCAGCCTAAACTGATCTAATTTCTACTTTCCCCACATCCCAGAAAAATAATTACTTGTTTTGTAATACTACTTCTTGGCCAACAATGCTCCTTAAACCAGATCACTACAGGATCAGAGAAATGGACTGGAACAGGTTGCTCAGAGAGACTGTGGAGTCTCCATCCTTGGAGATATTCAAAAGCTGTCTGCATATGGTCTAGGTGCTCTAGATGACCCTGCTTGAGTAGGGGGGTTGGACTGTGAAATACCAATTGCGATAGAGGAAGGAAGAGCCAAAATCACACAAACGTGGCAGTTTAGGGGAGGAGAGGGATGATGGCTCCAAATGATATCTATGTAGTTGTTGTAGTTATTTATTTAGGTTGCAGTGGAATTGGACTTTAAGGAACATGAGATAAATAACCCCCTGGAGGTGCCTTTCTCTTTCCCCTGGCCACAGGAGGAGTCTAGACACTTACTTTTAGACAGTTAAAGCTAGGTTGGATAAATTGCATCCATTCTGTAGGTACAGATTTTAGTAGAATTTCTGTTCTACAAAACTTTAATCTCAGGTTCATTCCTTATTGTACCATTGCTGCAAAAGCAAGTTTTAGCAGTAAACCTGAACATTGGGTATTCCATATACTTCATTGCAAATAACTTGCAAATCCGAATGGCTCATCTGTCAAGCCTTGAAGACTGATGAGTTCCATTTGCCAGCACTGCAGAAATTTATAAATTTAAAAAACTAAATTACTTGACAAACATGATTCTGATTTGCCTTTGCCAGAGGTTTTTTTTTCTCCCTCCATCAGTTCCAAAACATCTCCATTTTGGAAGTACAAATTTTCTTTATGTTAGAACCTACAGATGAGAAGAATAAGATGTAGAACTTCCAGAAAATTAACCCTGCGTTGTCTACAAAGAGGTGTTTTCTATCTCTGATTCTGTCTAAAATGTTGCTGTTCAAATCTGAGTCACACAGTTATAATAGTACACATAGTAATAACCTGCTAAAGATATACTAATTGCACAGACTGCAAATGAAGAAAGTAAAAGAAGCTGATGAAGATAAAATATAGCTCAGACATTCTTATTGATTTTATCTAGAAGTTTTTCACATATTTCTGGCCAGACATAGAGTCTAATCTGACTATAAAAATAGGATGTTTAAACTTCCAATGTACACCACTAGTTCTGCCATACGTTAGCCTTATTCTGATTTCATCAGTCTCATGCTTTTCAAAACCTAATATATGTTCCCCATTCCCTGTTACTTCTGAATTTGGAAGAAAATTTTGAATGTCAAAACTCTATGCTGAATTAACCTGTATGTGAGAGAAGAGTGAAGCCTGCGAGAAAACAATTTACAGAAGGTAAATATGTATGCATAAGTTCAAAGTATAGCACACCACTTATTTTCATTTTCAACTTTTTATATCTTCTAGAGTCCTGATGTGTAAGTTACATATAATTTTCACTAATACTCATTTGCTGATAATCATATATATATATACACACACACACACACACACATATGATAAGCCTAATTAACCTCACACATCACTTTTGATTTTGACTTTTACTCTGTGGTTGCTACTAAGGTTGTTTAAAGACTCAGCTGCCATTATAACTCATAGGAGCCCTTATTCGGAAAGATATTTAAGTATGTCTTCAGTAGTTTATGTCTCTAAAATATAATTGATCTCATAAGCAATAAAGTAGTTTCCTAATATACGCTATGCTTTTCTACAGACATTATTTTAAAGAGTTGCTTAAATAAAACGTTTAATGTTATCATACAAAAGACCTAGCTTTTGTCATTATCTACTATACCTACATAGATATCCAACATACAGACTACACAATACTTAAAATGTAGTGATTTGTACAATGAAGAAAATCATAACCCTCTAATAGCAAATGATACGGTAAATAGCAGATTTAAATTCTTCAGGAGCAACGTAAATGGAAAGGTTTTTACCAGAGCCTCTTGGAGATTTCCCATTAAGCTTCTTTTCCACAAGGAAGAGTTGTCTCAGCTGTCTTGCAAACCTGGCTGGATTATCCCAGGGGATATAAGACACTTCAGAATCACCTCTGACCCTGGACCCAGAGCTCTCCAGGAGACCAGAGTCGCTCAGCCCAGTCAGCCTCAGGCTTTCAAAAGTAAACACTTTGAAGGCTCTTTCTACTTCAGCCCAACTCAGAAGTTCTATAAAAGAATTATAATCATTCACTGAAAATGTCCTCATGGTTCAGCAGAAGATAAACAGAAGACTATGTGAGCTTATTGTTTTTGGCAATTCTGCAAAAGCCAACAACTTCCTTAATGGTATTGGATCAAAATACAAGTGCTACATTCTACACTGTATTCAAAGTCTAATGAGTCCAAATTGCAAAATGATATGCCTAACTATTAATCCATCTTAAATGAAGTGCTTCCTACATCTGAATACCTTCTGGCTCGTTAACTTCATATAAATGATGTTGATTTTAAAACACTGAGTAAACTTTATCAAACCAGATTAACAACTAGTTATTTTAGTTATATTTTATGAAAAGGCTTCCATTATCATTAACATTTTTATTATCTCATGTAATTTCTCAAACCAAGTATCAAGTGGTTTTTTTCTTCAGACAGAATTTTACAGGTAGTTTACATAGAATTATGCAAAGTGCAAAGGCAACAGTACATTGTATTTGTGGTTGAACACATTGCTGTCCATATAAGAACAATAATTATGAGAATTTTAAGGCAGATAGTTCAGTACTCAAATTATACAAGTATCTTCAGTTTGATGTTTGCTCTTTACGCTAGTTAAACACCCAAGCACACGTCATACATGTTGAAAATGTTAGATATGTCACCTCCTGTACAAATCAATCATCTCCTTGATAAACACAGAAGTGAAGAAATTATAAGCAAAGTTAACAATTGGGAGAGTTTGGCTATATAGTATGGTCCAGTGAAGACCATCAAACCTAATAGCCACCAGTTGGCATGCTACAGCAATACAGAACACCTTATTAGCTAAGACACACCTCCTAAAATGAACACGCCAACAACTAGAAACAATGCAGCCAGTGTAAAGTAATCCAACACATGGGATTTCAGAAATGAATAGCAGAGAAAGCAGCTTCAAATCCTTTGCCTTATATGATGGCATAAATGCAAAAATCTAATCCAAAGGGATTTGGATTAGATTTCTTAGTAGTCATAGAGTAAACATTCAAAACTACCAAAGGGTATTTATGCAGTCTTTGTGATTGTTTCACAGTGTGTATCATAGTTGTATACATATTCCAAGAAAAGGTAACTGCAGAAGCAATTATGGTTGAAGAAGTGAGTGTATTCTGCTGACTGGATAAAGGGACTACTGCAGAAGCCATTTTGTTATTAACATCAGCAACTTACACAGAATACATTTTGAAAACCACTGCTATTTCCCAGGAAAAATCTTCTATTTAAGATACATGTGACCCTCCACAACAAGGGTGTTCTAAATAAATACAGTGTTTACGTCATTGTCTCCCAAAATGCATTCTGTGCCCTAAGGTCAAAATAGCAATTTGTACAAGTACTTCTTTTTCTTTCTCAGAAGTGTGTGTATGTGTATGTTTGAATAAATAAGAGTTTTGACATACTGCCAACTCTCAGCCATGCAATACTTAATACTGGTATAGCCTTGCACAATAACCATAAAACTGAGCTCTGAAGTTAACCTAACTTCTATGGTGGGCTAAGGTCTAACCAAGAAACTGAAAACTGGGAAATGCTGCAAGGGTTTTAGGTATCTGAAAACATTTGTCCACAGATTCCTGCTATATAATAGGATCATCAGCCACAACAAAAAAAGAAATAATATCAGTAAAAAGCAAATCAATTCACCAGTGGTAAAATAATTCATGAGCTCGTGAACTCTAGCCAAGCGTTTAGTGTTGTCCTCAGGTGAGGGAAGGGTGAACTGGAGAAGTTCTGTAAGAGGCAGTTTGTCCAACATTTCACGCTCAATATTTTCTGGATTTAAGCCCTCTTGGACCTGGAACAAAAACCAGAATATCAGAGCTAAAGTAAATTTTCACAATAATGGATTTCTAAAAATTAGGTAAGAATAAATGAGAGTCTTTATAGCAAAATACATAAGAATGTGCTTAAGACAGTGGGACATATACTTAAATTTGGCCATGTGCTCAGAGTGCTTTACTGAATCATGGTATCAGATATTTTGAGCAGGGAAAATGAGAGGCGGAAGAAAATAACTGAGAGAAGGCATAGTCAGTGGATACTCGTTTAAAGTTATTTGCCTTTGCTAGCCAGACTCAAAACTTCTGGAATGCAGAAACATGTACTGATCTATTCAGACAGGCATCAGGTCCCTTGCATGTATCTTTAAGTTGGTCTGCACTACAACTCATAGCGATGAAGATCACAAACCCATTGATCATTCTGTGACAGCAGTGTCACTATGGATTTTAAGAATCTAACTCTTGAGATTTCTTTGAGAATCCTTCAGGTTCGTTCTTTTTAATGTTACGTTTCTGTGTTCTGCATGACTTGCGGCACCTTTTTTCTGGACCACATCTCCCAAATCTGTTTTTTGCTCTACTTCTTCCTCAAACATTGTGCTATATCCTGAATTTACTTTGCAGCAAGCATACCATACCTCAAGCACATGTCTGCTAAGAGCATCTCTCTCTGATTACTCAGTCCTGCCTTTTGCTTGAATACCTTCAATGTGTCAAGCTCTACTTTTTTTTAAATGCGATTTTAATCAATGATTGTAAAAATGGCCCACAGACAAATTGTAATCCAGGAAGCCAGGCAGATGGTCTGCAGCCCAGCTGTGAAATCTAGAATTAAATTATCACTTGCATTGTTTTCAGACTATTCTATATTCAGTGTTTAATGGTAAAACTACACCCTGACTTCAGGAAAATTTGAGGAATTCACAGTGGTTTGTTGATTCAGAAAGTCTGGAAACTTCTACTTTGAAATAATTCTAAACCTTGCAGTGGACTCTGAACCTTTCTGCCTGTGTTAGATTTTGGGAAAAACAGCAATGTCCTGTATATAAACTATGCTCCTGCCATTTAAGTCCACCCAAATGCACTTCTTGTATTCACTCACAAACTCAGTACATTTTCTTATATGACTCTACCTCTTACTATTTATTCTAGTTTAGTTGCTATTTCACAGTTATCAATGTAATAACTCAGTGTCTGTCTCAATTTCATCCGTGTCAGACTAAACTGACCCAAGAGTTCTGTAATATCACTTAACTGTGCCAAAAGCTAAACTCTCTCATTAGTAGTGCAAACAGATCACTGACATCAATATAGCGCTCTGTATTTTGTGATCCATGTCCTCTGTCAGTAACAGTAACCTGTTCCATCTTAAGCAGACTAAATACAAGTGTTAGTGTGCCTATCCAGTAGGAAAAATCTGGGCTATCCTATTCTTCTTTGTAAAAACACCACTCCATCATTCATAGTGTGTTAAGTACTGACTGCCTGTAGACTTCAGAACTGTTGAGATATGATAGATAGCACTATACCTCCAGTAGGTGCAACCGTTGAGCCAGAGTATCATGGTAGTTTAATAAGAGAGGGCCCCTGGGGGTCACAGCCTTTTTTTCACTGTACTGGGAAGAAAAGTGGTCATAGAGATTCTGTTAAATAAGAAAGAGAGAGATGCGATTAACACCAATAATCAGATTTATTTGTCTGTTTAGGAAACAAGCAAAAGACAACACAAACCTTTCTTTCACTGTCAGAAAGTGGAAGAGAAGGAAGGATAGAGGTTATATGATCTGCAATGGTATGATCTAGTCCATCTGCCCGAGGCTCTGGTACCATCAGGCTAGGTGGTGTAAGGTCTTCTTCACTTGCAATAACCTAGCAGACATGACATATCATAGCTTTAATTACAGTATGACTACTGCTCAACTACACTAAAATTACCAAGCAGACCTCACTATAAGCTACCTATAAGCTACATGCACATATTCATAAATTTTCTCAGAAAAGAAAATCATAATATTTTTGCACAAGCAGCAAAACTGAAATTCTCTGTGTTAGTTCCAAAGATTATGGAAAACACCAAGCTAAATGTGTTCTCTTATTTTTTACTTTTGGAAGGATGAGAAGAAATATATTTCCAACCTGAAAAGTTAAGAATTTTTAATGTACACAGGTAATTAAAAACTGACTCCATATCAGATGTTGAATCTTATCCTGAGTAATTTTGCTTGAGTTTATTTTCAGATTATATTGCAAATAAACTAGTAAAAAGAAAATAAAAAAAAAATGTTGAAATTTAATTTCTAAAAGAAGAAAGATTCCTAAATCATTCTGTGGATCGTTGCTAACTTGTGCCTGAACTTGACAGAAATCAGACCTGTCAAGCACTAGCATAAATACCTGCCACTTCTAGTAGTAAACTTGCCCTAGATGGGCATCTTTGTATAACGAGTAGAACAGTAAACTTCCAGTATCAATATGATTGTTGCAGCACATGAAAACTTGTTATTGACTCAGCTAAGAAATGACACCTTTTTCCTCATTTGATTATATTGGATCTGCGGTCTTGAAAAAATAATTTGGGGATAACACTGTATATACAGGGTAAGTGCACAATATGAAAGGAAAAGAAGAAAGCCACTTTGAGTCCTAATTCCTGTATATTGAACCTACGTGGTCAGTTCCTCTATGCACAATCTCTCACTTTAGACTGAAACAGATGAATTTTTTTGTCTTTGATCAATTCATAATAACAGTGCTCAGTTGAATGAACCACATGAATTAATAAGAAAATATTATCACCTGTTCCAACATGCAGTTCAGGATTAAGGACACAGAAATGCATTCCTCAGGAATCTGACTCAGCAAGTCATTATAATACCTCGTGTCGACATAAGTAGCCAGAAAAGAAACTTCTTCCTCTGTTGTAATAAGAGACAACATACTAAGATAGATTTCTTCAGAAATGCCAGTTTATATTACTGACCAGTTCAACCTTCAGGCAGTTTCTTAAAAACACTAAAAAAGTCCATGTTTGCTTAGCTTTTAAACCCAGCTGTGATTGGGAATAGTTAGACAAAGTGATTCTCTAAAGAATTTAGTTACCACCATGGCAGTTTCCAGAGATTTTCACAATGTATTCACCCAGAAACTACCCACACAACATCAAATCACACCTTTGGCTTACTGCACAAGTAACTTCAGGGATTTGTGCTGTCAGATGAATGAATGGTAAAACAGAGTGAACAGCTACAGACCAGTGCTTTAATTTTTTGCACATACCCTGTGACAAAATTACTGTTGGCAGAACTTCTTCTGCTTGCCCTTTTTTCTTTGAAGATGTAATTGATGATGCTGGATTTACCTAAAGGAACAGAATAGAATTTGAAAAACTCAGAACCATTGAGGATTGCCACATGTAAATATTTGGGAGAAATTAATTTCATCTAGCTTTGGTTATTTACCCTAGACTAGAAGCTATGCTTTATACGGCTGATATTAGAGGAGACAAATCCCCCCTAACTTCTGAAAGGAGGAAAATAGTAAGTTGCAGTTTTATGAATGCTTTAAATGAGCGTACAGTAGCACTGCTACAGAATGGAGTAATCCCATTTTTTCCTTGCCACAAGTTTACATCCCACAAGCTGCTTTCTTCTGCCTGCATAAGCTTTTGTCTACCATGGACAGAATAAGGGAACTGATCTGAGATAGAACTAATAATCTTTTTTGGATTGTTAACAGATCTGTAAGAAGATACAGTAGTTCTGTGCAGGCACAGTGGTTTTTCTTAGATATGAGAATTTGTAAAATATATTCATCAGGAATTAAGTCATTTGATACTTTATGCCAATACCTGTATGATCCTTCAAGTTTTCCTTTTTCTGCTTCCCCAGTGCTCTGCTATTTTCTTCTGAGGTTTTAAGTGCTGAAGACAAAAGTCCCAATATCATTCCTAACAAATTATACATGGAGTGATGGTCCAAGCTGAATTTTTGACTGCAGAACTGAAGTTAGGTAATCCTCTCCAATTATTAGTAATTCTCTACAAGAAGCACGGTAAAGCACAAAGGATCCTTACCTCTGTTATAGGGGATTGTGCCAATTTGTTCTTTGATAATGCAGGCACATTAATAAACTTGGTGTTTTCCAAGTAGTTACAATGCTGTCTTTTCCAGTCCAGGCAGTCATACATTAAACAAGCAATGCTTTCAAACAGCGTAGTGCCAAATACAAGCTATGAAAGAAAAATCAGAGGCAAAGGATGAAGTTTGTATACAAGAGTGTTGTGTAACTTAACCACGTGACTCATTAGTTCTCTAACCAACAGATCTACAGCTGTTTAAAAATCTTCCAAGGGACTTTTTCTTCACTAATTCAAAATGTTTTATAGAGTTATTTTAAGAAAACAGGGCCTAATCTTCACTTGCCTAATCATTATCACATCAGAGTACAGACTGAGTGTTGCCCAGTTGCTGTAGTTGTATAAAGCCTAACTGAATTTAACAGTAGCCATTCAAAGTCTGCTCCCTTGTAACAGGAATGTAGGTCCTATTTTGGACAGGAAGAAACAGGGGAGGTAGCATAAGATACTGTATTTTCTATACCATATATATGCATGTTTCTATTGATGATCAGCCTACGCATATTTGCAATGTCAAACATTCCTGTGCCCTAGAAGGATAAAAGATAAAAAAAACCCAAACCACAAAGCCCCTATCAATGCCATCTTCTACTATTTTCTTCATTGTTGCTGCCCTTCTAAAACAAAGGAACACCTCTAGAACTCAACTCTGAATTCTAAAGCTGTACAAGCAATGGAACGTCACCATACAAATCTAACTTCCAAAGGGAGAAAGCTGTATTTGCAAAAATTTGACAATGAAAGAGACAAGGTTACTAAGGTGCTGTACTGTGGATTGCACTGAGTCTTGGAAGGAATAAAAATTTGACACTAGCTGCTATTTTGAATCTGAAATGTTTTGTCCATATACCAAAAACCTGTCTGAAGCCACATGCCTCAGGTTTCAATGGCTTTAACTGGCCATATTCTTCTTTTATACATCCTAGACATTACAGAAAAGATGTAATGATGGCGATTTTAGACAACTACTGTTAACAGCCTATTATAAAAGACTATTTTGCTTTCATGAAAGTAAGGGAAGCCTCTTGGATTAAGAAGTTTGCCTATAAGAGGCTCATACCTTGCACAGTATGAAAACATGAGAACAAGCCATATGAAAATAATGCAAAAGCCAGTATATTCTTTTTGTATTTTCTTCTTTTTTCCTTAACACAATCACTGTAGTGTATGTTTTTCCTTCCTTTCCTCCCAGAGAGCTATGATAAATACAAAAATGGATGATTCTGTGTAAAATCTAATGAGAGTGGTTGGAGAGCTGCTAATGGCAGGAACAGTCAGATTAGTTAAACCCAACTGCTGTCACAGGAGCAGCAGGTTAAAAAATGGGAATCACAACCACAGGAGACAGGATACAAAAAATGAAATTTCAGAAGAAAAACAGCTAGTCAGAGAAGCTAATGCCAATGATATCTTTGGCCAAGAGCCTTAAGAAATTATTTATGGTAACTTTTGATGTATATTATTGGTTTTGGACTCCTTCCACATGACAAGAATGGTGGCATTCAGTGACAACAAGAAAGAATTAATTACATTGCTTTTACTTGACTCATCCTGGATTGCCTGTGTTGTATATAAGCTTGATGCAATCACTTGCTCAAGGACTATAAAAATGACTAACAATGAATGTGTCAGTTTTAAGTTTTCTAAAATGAATCCCAGTGAGGAAGCACAACTGCCTTTAAATGCTTAACTCAGATTAAATATATAAATGACTCTTAAGTATCAAGCATCTGCTTTCTCAAACTCAGGCCCTCTTTATGGCACTTCAAAACAAGCACACCAAATCACTGATCACTTATGAAATAGTTGTTTCAGTTCTCATGGTATTTAAAGACTAGAGAAGATGTTTCGGAGAGAAGTTCTAAGTGCAGGATTTTCAGACTTAATATTCTTATACCTTTGTTTGTTTTTCCAGCTCAATACTCCTCTGAAAAATGCATGGGGTGGTATAAAAACCTTCCATTAATTTCTATTACTTACAAGTGATCACTAGAGCACATGAAAAATTTAACTAAGGCATTGGAGTGTTTTGAATGCACAATTTTTTAAACTAAATAAGAATTTTTACAGAGTTACAAGTAGCATGAACTGGCACTGCTCAGTGGGACAGATGCAAAGGTTTGTACAATTACAGGTTTATGAACCAATTTGCTCTCTCCTCTGAACAGACACAGAGGTTCATCAAAAGAAAGTTCTCCGAGTCTAACTATGAGTGGCGCTTGGACAAAGACGACTATTCTTGGAAATATTTTCCTTTCTAAATACATGAAATCTTAAAAATTGAGATTACTTTCTATTTATAATACTCTATCATTTTTATATCAAATGTCTAACAATGTCACAAGACTTCCTGTGTATCTGAGACTTCAGAGATGCACCAAGCTAGGACTCAAGAGACTCTCCAAGGAGTCCACCAGAACAGAGGTACTCTATTCACCCATGATTTCATGACCTATGTTCTTCTCATCTATTTCTTTAAAGATTTACAGATGTGCCTACTCTAGAGCTCTTTGAATTCTGAGTTACAGAAGAATGCGAATTTATAACTACAACTTCCTAGAACAATTTCAGTGACAGATAACTTTTCTTTTCTATTTCAGTAAGGATAACTGCTCACAGGATATTCATAAATAGCAACAATCCCCTAAAAGAAGTGATTACGAAGAGGACAGACAGGATTAAAGAACTTTTTTCCCAAAATAGGCTTCATATTTTAAGACCACATCAATAGTATAATGGCAATTCTACATGCTTCCACAATTGAGGCATTTTTAATGAATGTCTTAGAAACCACTGTGGATTTAGCCAAATTCAGTTCTGATCCCTTCAGGATCAAGGGTACTTCCTAGATCACGAGACTGTTTATATACAAGATTTAATACACTATAAATAAATGTTCAGAGACTGTAGTCTGTCCTTTAACTCTAATACTAGAAACCACAAATACAGTAGGATAAATCATGGAATGTTGCTTTATTTTGTTTTAGCAGTTTATGTTTTTTACTGCCACCATTGTAGACTGGAAGACACTGGGCCCTTTCACCTTGCCACACTTCAGATCCTGGGCTGGAAAATATTTCTAATGGTTCACTTTCTCTGCCAGTAGTAATGGTTCTGACTCACCAGGCTACAGTAAGCAATAAACCAGAGGCATGCTTTGGGTAGGACAAAAAGAAGCAGTACTGGATGGACTAAAACAGCAGCTATATCAAAGAGTGTTCTTGCATTCATTTTAATTTGTTCTCATGTGACCTTTCTGACATTCAGTAAGTAGAACTGCTGTTAGAAGTACAAAAAAAAATTTTTGTGTTATTTCATACCAACATCAGACTCTCTTACAAAATTCAGATTGGGTCTATGTGAAGATGCTGAATTTATTTAATCCTTCAAACTGTTTATAAACTCTGCTGCTATGACCTCTAATGTTCAGAAAGTCCAAGTCAGATATCTTTATTCAAAGGACTCCTTGTGACTACATGCTGAATAAACTTGTTGGATACATGATGAATCATTTTTATTCAAAATTACAAATATACTAACTATTCCGGTTCTGCTTCACAGACCTCTAAGCTCAAATTCCTGCCATTCCTAAACTGATGCTAAATATTACAAACCCCAAAGTGTGCCATGCATTGTGACAGAGCAATCCACTGACCAGCATTTCACTGTCAGACCAATCAGGGGGAAAGGAGCTCTCCTTAACTAGGTGATGAAGTCTGGCAACATCAAAGAGGCTTGATCCATGCTTTCCACTGTTCAGAATTGGCTCCAAGTATTCCCAAAATGTTTCCAGGTCTTTGATAGCTTCATCTCTCTTTCTTTTCTCTGCTTCTACAACTAAAATGAGTAAGTATTAGATAATTAGGGCACAAAGTCTCCTTTTCACAGAAAGCATAAGTTGTATATTAGTCTTCTGTAAGTACTGTTAAAATATTCCCATTCTCACAGTCTCAGAAAAAAACTGATCCCCAACTTTAGGTTTAAAGAACTCCAGGAAGAAGGAGCCTCAATAAAACATGGCAATTCTTTTAGAAAACAAAACAAAAACAACAACAAAAAAACAATAAATGTTTGAAATTCAGGAAATATAAAAATCCTAGGTTGCGCTTTTCAAAGTTGCCAGCACCAGCCTGGGCCAAACTGCTCTTTAAGTATAGGGTAAGCAAGCCTTATTATTACCATTTTATTGAAATTAGTGCAAAAAAAGATTAAGGTATAGTACGACTATGAATAGTGAGTCTAGAAATTGTATGGTTTCCATTTTTATTGCACTGTAATGATCAATTTTCAAAGGTGCTCTGACTACAGAGAAGAACAATGTTCTCTCTTAATGCTAACCATAAGGCCAATCACACTCTGGAATCCAAGAATCAACAATACTTTTAACAGCCTATTTTAAGAGATGCAGGGACACTAAACCTGCAGTAATTTGCTTTCGTCTGGACTTGTGGGTGCTCAGCACTTCTAAAATCTAAGTATTAAGGCCAAATATATCACTTGTATAATCCCAGTGGTCCCATGGGTTTAAAATGAAACAACTCAGTGAGGCTGCAGACTCTTCCAAAAATGCTGACCTCTTTAAAGTTTTCAAAGTTATGTATGCCTTCTGTAGCAGCCATCAAAAATGATGGCTAATTAACTTATAAAATAGTCGTATCATGACTCTAAAGACATGTATCATTAAGTGACTCCAGAAATGGGGTAGAAGGCCTGGGAACTCTGCCAAAAGGTTCTGTAGGTAGAAGAAATTCATATGAGTTCAAGGGGAGACTGAAGAAGTACTTGGAAAACAAATAAAATAAATCGACTGAGGATTACTAAAAAGACAAAATATGTCAGGATCAGGAAAATCCCCTGACTTGAAAATAGCTAGGTGGGGGGAGGATGGGAGGGGAAGTTTCATACATGCTTTTCCTATTACTCTCTTCC
The DNA here is from genome assembly GCF_003343035.1 of Apteryx rowi. NCBI lineage: Eukaryota > Metazoa > Chordata > Aves > Apterygiformes > Apterygidae > Apteryx > Apteryx rowi. Next base: position 117,572 of record NW_020451178.1, read on the forward strand.
TTTTCCTATTGCTTCCTTTCCTTTCTTCTTTTCCTATTATTCTTTTCCTTTTACTCTCCTTACGCACCAGTTTATGGCCACTTCTGGAGACAGAAACCTGGGCTAGATGGTCACTTGACCTTAAAGAATTCTGTGCTCCTAACTGCTCATCACTGTCTCTTTTTTCAGCCACTCATGAGTGATATCCTGTAATTCAGGACAATATCTCATCTGTGGCAATGTTCCCCTAATACACTTGGTTTTGAAAGCCTGTCTTGGAAGTATAACAGTACTGAGGGCTGCTCAGTCATGGATCCAACCTCTTTGCATTTTTGAATGAAACGTGAATGGCACTGTGTTAGTAACATTGTAGACAGAAAGTCCTGTTTTACAGTAGAAGATTGTTTTAATAACTCTGGCCCATAGTTTGATTAATAAAAAAAATATGAAAATAGGTTTAAGAATTGGGTTTCTTCCTTCATGAAACATTACAGTTTCCCAGGATCAATCACTCACATTGCTCTAGCCCTTGAATACTGCCTCACCCTCATTCTTATGTCTGCCATTCTAAGGCATTTCTTTCCCCATATAAACCCTCTCAGAACAAATTAAAGTTTCCATAAGTAACCCCCAAAGAAGGTACAGGAGTTGGGAGATATTGTCAATGAAGAAGAGAGTTGGGACAACTCCACAGAAGAACTGAATGACCTTGAAGTCTCCAGTGACAGAAATGAGAAAGTATTCAACTCTACACTACCTGATTTTGGACCAAAATCACCCTTTTTGTAATCATATTCACTGAAAATGTTGGAAGAGAAGCATCTGGTATATACTAATAAATCACAAAGCAATTTTGTACCATCACTGTGAAAACAGGAATCCTAGGATCACTATGATGTATGTGTCAGTCTTGCTACTTCCAGCAGACAGAAAACAATTAATTCCATTTTGTCAGGCTGAGAAACTGCTCTCAGTTCTGAACATTAACTCTCAGAAAAGCTGAATTAATAGTGCAAAAGCTTCTTGAGCGATTAGAGGAATAGAAAACTAACCATATAAAAGGATACTAACAGCACTTGACTAATGTCACAAAATGAAAGCCATTAGACACATTAGAAGGAAAAAATCATGAAAGCTGTGCTCCTGCATTTGTGGCTTGTGAGTATTCAACCTCACCTGTGGAAAGTTTCTTGCTGAATTGGATTTTCTCTCTTGCAATTTAAACCCTTCACTTTCTGTCCTAGCTCTTTATATACATGAAGACTTGTCATGTCTTCCCTGACTCCCTTCAGCCTTCTCTTCTTAAACTTAAGGACAACTTATTCCATTTTTTTCCATAGGTCAAGTTTTAGGGATCACTAATCATTTTCTTTGCCATGATTTGGAATCTTCTGATTGACACACATTTCTTCTGAGGTCCTACCTCACTGTTGAGTTGTATGATAAGACTACTTCAGGTATTTTTTAGGCAATATTCTCATGTAGAATCTGCAGATGGTATTTTTTTTTTTAGTGGTATAGTGATATTGCTGACTTATGTTCAATTTGCAAAGCCAACAAAATAGTTTATCTTGCAGACCTGTCATCTAGCCAGGTGTTTCCTAGCCTGCATTTGTGCATTTAATTATTCCCGTATAACCATACTACCTCATAGTAGTCCCTATTAAACAGAATACTCTATTGCCCAGATCATTATTCTCCATTCTGTCAAGATCATTCTGCATCTGAATCACATACTCTTATTCCAGTATCAGTGACAATACCAAATAATACAAGACCCAGCACAAATTCACTTGAAACTCCACTCCATGCATCCTTCTATTTTCACATAAAAAAATCTTTGTAAATGTAAACCTTTGACAGCTACTCTGTAGAGGCTAAAGTTTTCCAAAGTGCACCTACTATATATTTATTTTCATCTAGATCTACCCTGCTCACTGTGGGTCATGTGCAATAGCCTTAAAAGCCTTATTAAAATCCAAATATATTACACGTACTACTTCTCCTCTGCTCAATAGGGCCAGTACTTTGTGTAAGGAAATTAAATTTGTCTGACATGATTTGTTCTTGAACAACATATACTAGTTGTTACTCATCTCCTCATTTTTCTTTTAAGTGGTTATAAATCATTTGTTCCAGTATTTTTGCAGAAATAGAAATTAAGTTGATTCCAGTCCGTTGGCTATTTGTGGTCCTTCCCCTCTTATTCCCAACCCTTTTTCCACTATCTCACTTGCCCTTTATGAGTTCTTAAATACAAATGAGAATGGCAGGCATAAATAGGATACAATTCAGTTAATCTGAATCAGCTGATCTGAAAACTTAACTTTACTTAAGTGGTATTCAGTTACTCTACCAGTTCCCTCACAGTTTGAAGTTGATATCTTATTTCTCTGTCACCAGCATTAATTGTGCTTAATTATAACCATCACCTGTCTGCACCTGGTATTTGTAGTGAAGAAATATTAACTTCCCACAACATACATATAAACAAGTATAAAAAACACTCTCAAAACAATAAGCACTCCCAGCCTTCTCAGAATCACCTCCTGACAGTTCTTCCTCTCTGTTGAGCTGTAGACAAACATTTTGCTTGGCCCTCCCTCTATTTTGTGCCTTGGCCTTTCTGATTTTGTGCCAGTAGACTCATAATAAATATACATTCGCATTCTTAGTGACCTGACTTATTTCTAATTCTTATGCACTTCCTTATATTTGAGGTCCACAAAGAATATATGGTTTAGCCAAGCTGTTTTCTTACTATGCAACCTATCCTTTCCTAGTAATGGGAAAGATTGCATTACTACTTATAATATTACTTACTTGAGGGACTGCCAGCTATATTTACCTCCTTTTTTCCTTGAAAAAGTTTCCTCACAGATCTTACCAACTCTCTAAGTGTACCATTCTTCCCTGCTATTATACATACAAGGGAAAGAAAAAGTTAATGTAACTTTGGAAGTGCTCAGGGAAACGATCCCTGCCCTGCCCCACTCCCCCCCTTCTCAGCAGCTGTTGTAAATAAAATGAAGATTAAAAAAAACCATGTTTCCTCCTCTCTGCACTTCCTCCAGTTTCTAATAAGACACTACCTTGAAATTTGGCATGTTCTAACTAAATTATAAGAAGCTGGAAATTATGTTTTCCTCTCATTCTTTTCCCAGGGATAAGATAGCTTGTCAAACAAATTCAAACATGACCTTCTTTGAGTCCATCAGTTGCTTCTGTGACTGCATAAATCTTAAAGGCTAAATACATATGATCTTGTTAGTTTACCTTCAATGGCACCTTAAGGCCAAATTCCCTAGTGCCCACACAATCCAGTCTTTACAATTTGCCACAGGGCAATATGAGAGTATCTCCTTTGGTCAACAGGAACGAGAGGAAAGGAGAACCCTGAGACAGTCTTCACAACACTCACATGGGTAGATGGTTTGCATACAGCATGGTCAGAACGGGAATGAGTCACAGCATCCCATCCCATGTCCGTCAGCACACCAACATAAACAATCCTTATGACCCTCTTCCTGCCCAACACACCCAGGACACCATTCCTCTCATTTACTGGTTTGCCTGTGCCATCACGGCAGCATTAGGTCTGTAATAAGGGATTTCCCAGCATCACAGAGAATCTTGCATGACACCTTCACTATAGAAAGTCAAAATGCACAGTTATAATCAGAACCACAATTAGTCAAACACTACCTGCATGAACAATTATGGCTACCATACTCACTTTTCTCACTTCCAGCTTTTTATCACCTGACTTTGACTTAGAGCTAAAATAGTTTAGGTTGGAAGGGACCTCAATCTCCTGCTCAAAGCAGGTCATCATGGAATTCAGACCAGGTGGCTCAAGGCTTTGTCCAGCTCACCTGGACCTGCAAAGACAGAGATCCCACAAACTCTCTGAACAACCTGTTCCAATGTTTGACTATCCTCAAGGTAATTTTTTTTTTCTTTATGTCTCACCAGAACCTTCCATTTCAATTCATGACCATCACCTCTTTTTCTCTTGCTGTGCACCTCAGTGAACAGTCTTGCTCTGTGTTCTTGATAATCCTCTCATAGGTATTGCAAGGATAGTATTAGGTGCCCCATAAGCCTTCTCTTCTCCAGGTTAAACAAGCTCAGGTCTTTCAGCCTCTCCACACAGGAGAAGTGCTCCAGCCCCCTGACCATCTTGGTGACTCTGCTGGACTCACTCAATTTTATCTGTACCTTTCTTGTACTGTGGAGTCCAAAACTCTCGCCTTATGAGTGCCAAGTAACAGGGAATAATCACTCTCCTTGATCTACTGGCTATGTTACCCAGCAACATAGACCAGTATGATTAGCCTTCATCAATGACTCATGTTTAGCTTGCTGTCTGTCAGGATCCCAGGTCTTTTTCAGCAGTGGTGCTAAGTAGTCAGTCCCCAGCCTGTACCATTACAAGGTGTTATTCTGTGAAATCTTCTTCTCTGGCTGGGGCAACAGTCGCAACATGGCCAGCTGTGCACTTACCTTGAAATGACCAAATGACCCAAGTTTGCTTAGCAACAAACCTTCCTGGCTAATGATGTATAAAAGTATGGATTTGATAAAATGTTGCTCTTTGGTGGCTACTGCACAGAGCTATAGCTGCAGCCAACAACTGCCTAGTCAGTCCCTGTTATCTAGTAAAGGCAAGTCTGGCCAGCTATATAATTTTTGCATTGGCAAACACAGCTGCTCACAGGTAGTATGCTCAACCACAAGGCACAGAGAGAGGTAAAAACACAGCAGAAACAGTCTTAACAAGAAGTAAAATAGTCCTCTTTCTACATAAATTTTGTAAGATACATGTTCTTATCACAAGATTACCTTCAGGTGAAAGTAAAGATTCTTCTTGAATTTTAGCCTCTTCCAAGTATGTCTGCAGTGGTTCATAATTCTCAGAAGAAATCCTAATTACACTTGAAACACTAATCCCAAGCTCAGACAGCACAGGCAGTAGCTGAGGGTTGTGGAAATCCAAAATTATGAAATAATGATGGGCACCATCATCTGGTTCATCATCTGTTCAAAACAAAACAAAAGCAGATTAGAGCAAGGGCATTTAACAGCTACACAAAATTCTGCTTTATCTCAGCTGTATAGGTATACTGCAAACTAAGATCACAGAAACAGTTCTTTCATAACCTCATTCAGATAACTGAACGATCTTTTAAAAATTATATTTATTATATTATTATATTTATTATTTTATTTACTATATTTTTATTTACAGAATTCTTCTGTAGCAACCAACATAGAACTCAGCAGAAAGATACAAGTTGGAAGGAAAAAATTGTTCGGAGAAGCACTACGAAATAAATGTATGCTCATTGTGGCAAGAATGCTAGCTGTAGTTGCAACATTTTCTGCAATTGGTTCTCTTTAAGAAAAAGCCAGTATGTTCTGATGGTAGTTTAAGCTATCCTATTTCATTCAGCATGAAACTGGACAGGGATCACACACACACACGCACATAGTAAGTCACTGCGTCTTAGCTGAGAGATGATATCACCTAGAATAATTTTGAAGGATCAGTTGAATTGTGAGTTGTCTCACTGCTGACTGCTTCCTATCCAATAGGTTCACGTTTGCTAGATGGATTCCCCAGAGCTGGTAATACCAGCTCACGCTAGTCCTTCTGGTTGGCAAGAGACATATCCAAATTTATCCTGATGTGCAGTTTCATGGAGTGGCTACTTTGTTTAGGTTTATTATTTCTATAGAAATATGCACAGCAAGTTGAAAATATTTCAAGTTTTAGCTATCAAAGCAAAAGATCAAACATTTTATCATGTAAGAGAAAACAAGTCCTCTAAAAGCTTGACTGTGGTCTAAGTTAATTGGGTAGATTCCCTTTATAGTCCGTGGACAAAAACAGGTATTCAGACAGGTATCAGGTGATTTAATTCATCCTGCTTGGATATCTATCTTAAGACAAGGGAAACTGCTTACTACAGTTCATGTATCACTCCGCTGACTTTGGAACATACATAATTAATCCAGACTATCCTGAGGTGGCTAATGTTCATTAATACAGCTTGCTTAAAAACACTTCAACCACTCCTCAGCTCATGGGACTTATTCCTCCAGGAATTATTCCTTCTTGCTGCAGAAAGCTGGTTCTGGATTACATTCTCAAAATATACCTGTGGGTTCCCTGATTCAACTTCAATGCAAGGGAAAGCATTTACAGGCCACTGTTGTTGGAGGAGTAATCACAGCGTTTCCTGGGAAATTTCCTCCCTTTTCTGTTAAACCTACTAATTAAAGACTTATTGTAGTGTATTTTCAACGAGTTCTTGCAAACTATAGATATAAACGCAGCAATTAAAAGAATTCAGGAGTATGTAACCTTTGATATTCCAACAATTATTTGGGATTTCTATTTTTCATTCTTGCGTTGTCTTTATTTTTGAAATCAACTGAATTACAGCTCTCAAAGACTCTTCACAAACAGCAAGACATGTTGTAACATCTGGCAAAATTGAGAAGTTTTACAAAACAAATATTATAAAAGCTAGCAATTGCACAACAATTTTGCAAATATCAAAGATTGAAATACAATACTGGCATTTTCTAGAGACATTTGTGACATAATAACTACTGCTACATTCAAATAGGACATTGTACATTGAGAAAGCTTCCTCACCAACCACCATTTCCACCATGCTGTTCACTTTCAAGGTTAATTTCATTGTAACATACTGAACTGATACAGCTGCTTCAGAAGTGAAAATGTCACTAAGCCCTCTGAACCACAGAAGCCTTTAACTCCAATACAATTCACAGGAAGGGAGAATGTATGATTAATAGAAAAATAAATCAGCAGCTGAAAAAAAGCTCATCACTTAAAATGGAGATACTCAGACCATTACGGATGTTGAATTTTCTGAGAAAAAACTACTTGTAAGCATAGAAGCAAGAATTTATCCCATAAGGCAAGAGAACAGGGAAATAAGGATGAGAAAATAATAGTAAGGGTTTTCATTGCTTCCTTGTTGGGGGAGGGAGGGCATAGAGAAATGTTCCCTTCAAAAACGGAATTCTGTATATTGGTAATTCCTGTCTACTCCCATCTTTTCTGCACATTTGTTACTCTAATGCCTATGCTGTCTGCATCCCAGACTCCTGTGCTATTTCTCCAAAGGAAGCTGCTCAGCCATAAAAGGATAAGGAATGCCAAGAACTGCCACGATCCTACATGGAAAAGACAGAACACAACCTTAAGTGGCATGAACATTTTTTATTTGACCAGATGAAATCCACCAAAACAGAGTTTGATTTATTAAAAAAAAAAAAAGGAGGGGGGGGAAGGGGGGGGAAAGGAGGGGGGGGAAAGGAGGGGGAAAAGGAGGGGGGAAAAGAAGGGGGAAAAAAGAAGGGGGAAAAAAGAAGGGGGAAAAAAGAAGGGGGAAAAAAAGGACATCTGCCTGTCAGCACCTTCATCCTTTGAGCTCAGGGTATATACCCAGGGCTGAGGAAACACTGCTACCAGCTGGAGCAAGAGGCTTGTAACCTGGCTGACTCTTCTTTTCCTAGAGTGTCCAGGCGAACATAAAAGAACTTACAAATTTGGAGAAAGACTTACTGAGGAAGAATCACAGAATCGCTGAGGTTGGAAGGGACCTCTGGAGATCACCTAGTCCAACCCCCCTGCTCAAGCAGGGTCACCTAGAGCACATTGAAGCAACCACTAGAGTTCAATATATGTGTTGCATAAAGTAAAACAAAAAAACTCCCAGAAGACTAGCCCATTATACCACTGCTGGTACTGAAACTGAACTGCACTATATTTCAGTGCCACTGCTACTGCAGGAAAAAAAAAGCATCAGCACACATAATAACTGAGCATTAATGATTTCTAACAAAAAGGAGGATATCTACATAGTAGCAGAGATGAGAGAGATGAGGAGATCCAAAAATTCTGATGAATATATGCTGAAGAAGATGACTGCCAGCCATTCAACAGTCATAGTTATGATTATGCTAATAATCATGACCTGTTCATAATAATCAATCAGTTCTAATAATAAATGACTAATTCAAATTCAAGTGGATCACAGTATCAATGCAAATAATGCCAGGATTATCCAAAACCAGAAATATTCCATTTCAAAAATGTGATAATGTACTAGGGATGAATGATAAAACCACTCTTCACCACCAGAAAGAGATACAGACTGTCTTTGGGTTCCAGACACAGACACATATAGGCAATAGCTCAGACTGCTCTGGAGTAAAAATTGTGGCATTTTCTCTTTTGTTTTTGCTTGAAATAGCTGTATTAGAACAGCCAAGAATGCAGAAAACAATTTCCACTGTATTAACTTTTAAGAATCAAAGGTCTTTGTGAATCTCCTATTCAGACAATTTGTAAAATATGGAATATGCGTGTAAACAAAGTTTTTGAGAGTGCTGCTGTTCTGGGTAGAAAAGTTCCATAGGTCTACAAGCTCTTGACACTGAGAAGTGGATCTGACACCACTTCGTCCAAAGACATAAAATATAGCTTTAGCATGAGGTCCTTGAGAACCTTAACTGCCATGGACTTGAAGAAATAAAAATTCCTGACACAGTAGTTGCACCATACTTAATGTTCATTTAGAATGGCCTCCAGAAGTTTCAGCAACTCTTGACTTGATCTTCTCTTGGAATGGACTTTTAGGTGGAAGTGTCTGTCAGGAAGAATGAAGAAACAAGTACCTCTCCATAAAACAGTAGCTGTTTTCCCTCTAGCGCAGAAGTAACTGAATGAAACAGATTTGTGAATGCCAGTGTTTAACTTATTTCTTGGACTGATTGACAGACTCCAGGAGTTGGCAGGGAAAGACTGTTAATCATGTACATGAAGGTGCTCTCCCTTCTTAAAGCTAAAGGCTCCTACTCATTGCCTTCTTCTTCAGCAAGACTGAATAAAGTAGCAAGATCAGATTACTATTTCTGCTGTTGCATAGTTCATTGTTGTCTTCAGATTGAAAACCAATCCATTGAACAATTTTTTGGCATGAGTCAGAATTGATTTGTCTATTATTAGGCCCAACTGTGTGGACACATAATGAATGTGGTGAATTGTTCAGAATTACTTCAACTCAATATAATCGAGATTGTAAAATTCAATACAGCACAAGTGAACAAGTGCAGAATACCAGGACAACTTCTCCTTTTGGACAGTCTGCAAGTATTGCTATGCATTTTGTAAAAATCTTTGGGACCAATGAGACAAATTCCAGTTAATAAAAATCATAGTTTAACAGCAGTGTTGGTCATTCATAATACAAAATCTAAAAGCTTGATATTGTGTATGCTAAACAAGGATACTTTTCAAGGTTGTTAGTTTTTGGAGGGCAATTTGTATTTTCCTTACTGTATCTTTTCATTAGCTGCAACTAACTGGGCAGCAAGGTCTGGATATAGGGGAAAATTTCTCATATCTTATGTAAGTACCTGGTATTTTCTGCCCACAACTAAGGCAGTAGGAAGCAAAAATGCTACTCAGGCAATAGGAAGCAAAAATGTTGGAGCTGGACAAATTGTCTCTGCAGGGCCTAGCAGAGCCTCATTAATACCACCCAAAGCCATTCTGCCCAGTATATTCAGTACTGATTTCATGATGTCATGAGTTCTCTAGACCACTTTAGCTTGAATTCCTAGAGGCATGAACACTTTTTTGAACACTTCTCATATCAGTTCCTGAAAAACATTAAAATCATCAAAATAATGATGATTACAGTCAAGTCTCATCTAGGAAAACGAGAAGCTATGAACAGATAGCTGCTGTTCTGTTCCTGTACACCTCTGTGTGATTAACTAAGATTCAGATCTGTTCTACCACCTGGACTGGTGCTTTTTAGATGCTTGAAGAGTATCATTGATCTAGAATGAGATGCAGACAAAGGTCTGATGAAAGAGTACAGAAAGCCTGCAGGGGTTCAACTGGAGATTAGTGGGTACACATAATGCATCCAAAATCAGCGAGTGCTCCCCCAGCAGGAGAGATGCTGTGTATTTAGTCATAGTTAAACATCTTATGGTCCAAATTAAATATAACCCTGGTCTAATGAGGAGAGCTATGTACATTCTCCAATATTTTTGGTTCCAGTGACATTTGTAACCATGGGTGGTAAGAAATAGGAATAAAGTTTTTCTCAGTACTGATTGGCATATTATTCCTTACCTTGTATAGCTCACTTCTGGAGTAGATTTCTTCAGGTCTCAGTTCTGCCCACATGTTTTTACAGCAAATGAAATCATATGGCCCTTTGCACAGAACTGGGCTACACACCCAAACAGTGGTGCACAGCTCTATTATGCTTTATAACACAAGGAGAAAGCTGCCCTTTGGATACTGACACAAATGCATTTAGTTCTGAAATCTTTGTGAAAGGATAAGTAGGATTTGTTAGTCACTTTATTTTAGTCTTGCACATGCCAAAACATTTTGTCATGCTACATATACACCTCATCTGGATTTTATTTCTTGGACTGTATAATCTATCCTACTTCTAAGCAGAACACAATGCCCTCCTCAAATGCATAGCGGCAATGCTGTAATATTGCGAAATATATCTCGATCTTCCAACATGGAACAAAGCAAAATTCTGAATGAGAAGCAAGGTTTCAAGAGTTTTAGCAAGTTTATCAGAAGCTTATCTGCTTTTTTTTTTTTTTTTTTTTACATACCAATGTATTTGTCTTCCTCTTCCTCTTCTCCCCGTCGTTTTAATTTGGTGTCCTTTTTGACAGTAATTGCTCCTGGAAGGGCCACTTCTGTTTTTTTTCCTTTCATCTCTTTCTCAGCTATCTTGGCACTAGTTTTTTTTTCCTTCTTGCCAGGAGGTTTAATTTTCTCTTTCCCTCTGTCTTTTTCCATTTTTTGCTCCTCTTCTGCCTGACAAGATGAAGAAACTAAGTTCTTGTTGTAGCCTTTGTGCAGAACAAAGGGCAAACTGCTGTGAAATTTTAGTGGTTGAAATTATTTAGTGGTTAAATTTATTATTTGAGTATTTTTCCCTCTCAGCCATTAGAATGCTACTGTGGTGCAACTGTCAAACATTCTGCTTTATCCTTCTCAGGTACACTGTTCAGTTTATTATATTCCTATTAAATCTTAGTGTTAAAGCTTCACATTAAAAAGGAACTGTTGGAGGCAGGTAGACATTATACTTACAAAATTAATGAAATGCATACTGGTAGAAAGGAGAGTAAAGGATCACTAAGACTCACAGTTTCCTGTGCTTCAGTTAGACTACCACTACAGCACTTGCATTGGCAGGAAACTTTCCCTGAACTGAAGGAAAATAAAGCCAAAAATTCAATTTCTGCTTAGTCTTTAGCATCTCTGTTAATGCTCTTGAGTATGCTGTAAATGGTACCAACACTATTTTGTCTTTGATGTAAATATCGTCTACTAAAAACTAGAACCAAGAGCTCTGTGCTCATTTCACACAGGATATTACTCAGCCATTCTCATTATTTTCAAACAAAAAAAACCCTACATTAAGTTATACTCAGTAATTTAAGGGTAAAAAATGAAAAAGGATGGTGTAAGTATCCCAAAGCCTCACATTATAAACCCAGGAAATGCAGAGCCAGTCTAAAATTAAAAGAAACCAAAATATATTGAGGCAAAGAGAGGTGCTGAGAGGGTAAGAAAACCTCCACCTTACTCTACCAAGCCACATGACTATGCAATAACTACACAAGAATGGCATTTAAGGATTGTAAAGCTAAATTAAGTATATTAAAAAGACATTAACTTAACTTACTGTTACCATCCCTACCAGTGTCATATTAAAGGCTATGAAAGCAATGAGAAAAGCTCTCCATGCAAATGAGATAGGTCAGTTGAATCTACACAGTTGTTTTTCCTAGACCCAGCCAGAAAAGCAAGCTTTTTGGCTGCAGAAGGTGACCCTAGTTCAAATTCAAAAACAAAGCAAAAGGTCAGTTCTTTCCTTCCCTCTTTCAGGCATTTCATTTTTGTACCACTCAGAAATGCCTTCAGGAGATTCTTAAAACTGTTTATACTGTGGAGTGGCAGATTTTGATCACTTTTCATTATTTGTTTTCAAATTTATTCCCTTTTGGACATTGAACACCAAAGATTTTGGTACTAATACTTTTGAGTTCTAAGCTAATGAACACATTAAATCAGATTACATAATCATCAGTCTATAATGTTCAAAACAGATTTATTGCATCTGAATTACTTTATGTAATTAAGTCTCAAACAAGCAAAGACACCTCTGAACTTGTCAAGATTCCAACAAAGAGACCTAGCTGTCATTAATACCTCAAGAAGTACAAGCCTCTCCTTTTCAGTACTTTTTCTTTTTTCCCCTCAATGTAATATTTCTCTTTCCCTACAGGGTGGACTTTTCTGTTGAGTTTTTCATCTTCCATTAGTTTTACATTCTATAATTTTGTTATTTTAAACTATATGTTACAGAATCATACTATCTGAAACAGTTTTCCAGTTCAGAGGCCCTTCTGCTCTTCTGCATATTAGTTTACATGCATACACTTGTCAATTTATGATAAGCTTCTGCTTTTATAGAAATATATAAATTTTAGAGATGGAATTATGGTTTATTTTTGTTTATTCAGCTGCTGTTTTCCTTCTGCCAATCTATTCTATTAACTGGTATCTATTTCAAAGAACAATGGACAGTTATGTTAGTTTTCTGAGAATCCATCTACTGGTAAAATCCTGGTTACAACCATCGAGTTGCTGTCAATGGAACTTGTACTGTAAAAGCTAGTTGGAAAAGATTAAATATTTTATTGTAGACAATTTAGGGTTATAATTCTAAACTAAAAGCCAGTTTCTGTCCATTCCTTACTGCAGAGCATCCTTATAACCCACAGTCCTGCTAATTCTTGACTTCATCTTGGTCCTTCAGCTGCTGCTATGTTTGTCTGTCACATTATGATATAATTATAATCCAATGAGAGCAAAAAACTGTGTCCAGATTGCCTGGCGAAAACTGAGAAGAAACTGCAAATTGCAGAGACTCTTCTGCCTTCAATACTGAATATCCTCTGATTCTCCAGGGAAATAAAATTATACTTACAACAGTAATCTTGCCAAACCAAAGATAAAAGTTCCATTTTAATATTGAAGTGTCTAAACCTTAAACTTCAAAATTTTGTTTTACAGTTTACTCACCAGCACTGACTGATATCTAAGAGAAAAGCCATTTCTTCCCCATCCATTATAAACTATCTATCTGCTCTACAGCTTGATCCTTTCAATTCCTCTTCAGATTGAGAACACATTTTTTTCCCCAGATTCTTTATATGCTTCTGTGGCTTATATTATCATCTGCTAAATAGTTTTGCAATTGACTTCAATGGAAACAGGACAGAGTTTTAAATTATCACCTAGTATTTTATGCTCTTGTGTTTGTCCCATATTCCCTCCACCAATTACTGCCACAAATAGAATTATTTATAAACACGTTTACAGACTTTTTAACCTCACAAATCCATGAAACCATTTTCTTCTTTACACTTTTACATGCATAGATCGCTTAGGTCCATCTCATCTCATTTTACAGTTTTTATGTTGTGTCTTGTAATACATATAATTTTTGATCAATTTATGAATAATTTGTTACAGCAAGTATGCAACTTGCTGTTAATGGAGCTCTTCAGCTGCACATATATCTGCTTGGTAAAGACTACAGCAAAGACCAACTGTTCAGTAAGTTATTGAAATGCACCACTGACAACTCTTTTTTTTTAAATTACAGAAGTTAAAAAAACAATTAGCAGTCTGATCTGATAGTGATTTTGTGCAGGCTTGGTGAAATTCCTCTAGAACACATAAGCAACCTAACTAAGGCATTCTTGAAGCTAGTAGTGATAATCTTTGAGAATATGCATGAGTTTGGGGAACACTGGAAAAGGACAAATATGGTACCCAGTTCTGAGCAGCAGACTTCAAGATATGAATTATTTGGAAAGTTCAGAGGACAGCAACCAGCATAATTAGAAAGCTGGAAATGTGGCCTATATTTGTGTTTGTTTACTCAAATATATAATAGCTTTCTGCAAAGGGGAAGGTAAGAACTGTTATTCTCATACACAGTGAGAAGCCATCTATTAATGGATTTAAATTAGAGCAAGACTGATAAAGTTAGAAAGCTTTTCCAAATGTCTATGTTGTAAATATAGTTGAGCAGTAAAACAGATTGCCTTAGAAAACTGAAAGCACAGCAGTGGAAGTTTTTAAGAACAGGTTAAACAAACATCTGCCAGGAATATTTTATATGTGTTTGATCCTGCCTTAGTTCCAGAGACAGAATAGATAACATCTCCAAATTTCTTCCAGAGAGGTGATTTGTGATAATAACTTTTTCACAGTGCTGCTCTGCACTATCTTTTATACCTCTCAAGTAATTTAACCTCTCCTACCTTCAGCAGGGAGATATATATATATATATATATATATATATATATTCAGTTGAAGCTAGTTTCCAGCTCTATTTTCTATTGGTGTTGTGAGTCAGCTAGGACATTACTTCTTATCACTATTCTAGCACAGACTTCTTGGGCAATATTTTTTCTTTTCTAATTTTTTTCCTCTCTCACCTTTTATATTTGAGTAATTGGGAGTTTCTTCCCAAAATCTAATTAACTGAAAATTTCCATTAGTATTTAAATTTCTCTTCAATTATGGATACAGACAGTTAAACATGAGGAGAAAGCTGAATTTATGCAAACAGCACTTGAATGAAAGTGCCTTGATAAAGTTGATTAGGCATCCACCTTAAGGCATACTGTTGTACCTTCTTTTCAGCTTCTCTTCTCTGATGGTCCTTCTGCTTGAAGCAAAGCAGTTGAAATTTCAATAGCTTTCCAATCAGTGTTATAGGAATTTGTTCTCCACTTTCCAGAATGGCTTTGGCTACCTCAGTCACCTTCAGAGAAAAAACAAAAATAACTATTACTCGTATAGTTTTAATATTACATTTGACATATATTTTGTATGCTGTAATGACGGAATGCTATTTCACATTGTACAATATGTGGCTCAGAATGGCCACGCTTTCAGAAAAACAACGTATCAGTAAGATGCATAGCTATTCTTTGGTTCCCAAGACCCTCTTTTTAGCCAAATGAAGTTATGCCTGCTGTAGCATGAGATAAAATTAGAATGGAGAAAACTTCTATAATTAATGTAAAGGTCAACAGATACACAGTTTTTACTATAAAAACTCTTTTTTTATATATATATTTTAAGCAAAGTAATAACATTAAGCAACTACCTATTATAAAGTAATAAATTAAAAAGTATTTAACAGATATCAAATCAACTGGGATAGCTTGGAGTATTATTTACAAAGTAGCTAGCATCTGAAGCACTAGCCCTGAATGAAAGATACAAACTTCTTGAGGGGAACTTGAGAGGGTCTGTCTTGGTGAAAAGACATCCCCTCCCTGTGTAATGCTGATTCTGTTGGTATGCAGCCTAATTGGGGTGAAATAAGGCTATTGAGTTTTCTTAGGGTGATGACAGCAGCAGGAACATACAGCTGCATTGTCCAGATGTGTGGCATTGACAGGCTGTTTTATGACTATGTTTTTTACAGCTTGTTTCCACTAAATTTCATACAACTCACTAACATCTGGGCTGTTTTCCTTAGAGCCTCATAACCATTTTATTTACTCCGAAAAAAATAAAATAACATAAAAATAACATAAAAAGTTGTTATATGTTTCTTTTCACTTGTGTTGTCTCTGTCATAAAGTTCACCTATGTAGGAAGCGCTGTTGAGGAATAATATAACCACAATATGGAATAATATAACCACAATATTTTCCTACTTCTGTTTTTAAGCAACCATCAGCTTTATTTATAACTGTGGGCTGAACTAAGTGTTACTCAAACATTCTGACATGTTTCTCTTTTCCCCTCTTGGAGCAATTACAGTTGGGCACATATGGTGTCAATTTTGCCTGCTAACATTCAGACAATGAAGGTGCACACTGTATCTCACTGAACTGTGTCTTGTCTGATGCAAACAACACTGTTAGTGTTGAGCTTTCATAGTTTCTTGTCCAGCTTCTTAGGAATTTTCACTCATCAAGTAAAACCTGGAGTAAGCAAATGTAGCCACTAAAAATGGTTCTCTGGATAAAACAAAGCCAAAATGGAATCCAGGCTATTTTGGACCAAATAATTGTTTCATAGAAATGGAAGCAAAACACAGAAAAGAATCTCCTAATATTCAGATTTTTCTGAATCACATAACAGGGAGACAAACCCACCAAAATACTTGTATTTATAAATCCCCCCTGACTTTCCAATGCTAATGAACTCCATGATCTGCTTACTCCACATACAGGAAAATACATCATGGTTAAGACCAGTTTTGCTTTATATCATTCATATTCTGAGTAAGAATACTTTCTGCTCACTATCTCAACCAGTCAGCTGTGGAAGGCTTCCATAAGGACTCTCAGTGATTTCAGAGTTGTGTTAGAACATCAATGACATGTTAAGAAGAGATTTAAAATCCCCCAAAGCTATAGGGACCCTAAGAGCTACTAGCCATTCTAACAAAAATGTCACCTGAAACTAGCTACACAGAAAATCTGAGCTCTGAGAGAAAGAGACTTTGGTAGAAGTAGCACAGTCATTTCCCTTAGAAAAATTCTCACACACTTCATTGCAGAAATACTGTTAACAGGCAATGGAAAGAGATGCATCCCAATTGCCTAATCTAGATGAGTTGGTTGTATAAAGCACATTTCTTGAAACACAATAGAGGGTAAATGGGGGGATTCTGGAAGGCTTCCCAAAAAGTATATATAGCAACCAGGCTTGGTGGCAGTTGCTGATCTATTGTTCATGGAAGAAGGAACGCTTATGCAGTTTTACAGCACATTCCTCCTGAGAACTTCAAAGCATTTTACCAGTTAAACACAATGCTTTCTATTTGTATTTTGCAGCTAGAGAATGCAGAAATGAAGAGACTTGTCCAAGGCCTATAATGAGCTGAACCACTCCGTGAATGGATAGGAAGGACAAATGTTTTTTAAGTGAGGTGTTAGGTAGGTATAAAACTCTATTTAACAAGAGTACATTCTAAGACTGTGGCGAGAGGTCAGACAAATAAGACAAAGATAACATGAGCACACTACATTTGCCCATGCACAAGAGGCAAATTACTATTTCTGCATATAGCAATGTAAAATTTGCTTCATGCATAAGCAAATAAAACAACAGTCCTTCATCACTGCTATTTTAAAGATAGAAGATTTATCTACTCTGCATGGATTGATCTAAGAAATTCATAAGCTACTCAATGTATTACACTGATGCATGTTTACTTCCTTTGTGGCCCTGTGACTTTTGCAGGCACCTGGCATAAGCAGCTCATAATCCAGAGAGCCTCAATAAAACAAAATAAAGCCGAAGAGAAAGACTTGGTAGGAATACAGATAGACGGAATTTTTCAGGACACTATGGGGTGGATTCATTTCAAATTGGCTATACTTCATCCTGCCAACGATGACCTTTTCCTTATGTGAGAAACCATGGAAACTTGGACAGACAAACTCACTTAGGTAGGGCCTCTTTTCCTTTAAAGGAAGAGGAAACTCAGCATTCCTCACACAGCAGGGGGCAGACTTGTGAAGTGCAGAAAGGCTGCAGTGATACAGGATTTGATCTCATATGGTGGCAGTACGAACCATACAGAGATTTAGCTGCCTGGTGCAAAGGGCATGGATTTCAAGACATTCAATCATTGTATGAGCACTTGTAGCAGATACTATATTATTGGTAGGTGATGGTATCACTGAGGTAGGAGACAGGTATTAAAAATTAGGAAAACATTTAAAGCCAGAGTCTTTATAGTATTTTTCTTTGAAGAACCATTGTGACTGCTAAATCATAACCAGAAAAGATTTCAAGGTGATGAACAGCTTTATCAATTTTGACTGCTCTATCATTACTTGGAAGCAGCTAGCATAACTTGCTATGAACAGTGGGGAACTTGGGGTATCTTTTACAGCAGAGCCATTAGTCAAAAAGCTCAATAGATTACATGTACCAACCAAGTTATTGTTTACTATGCAAATGTACTTTCTTGAGCAAGCTAATAAAAATAATTTATTTCAATCTGCAGCCACTGTCATGAACCCCTCACAAGGAGCTTTCAAAACAGATTATGGAATGAAAACTGCATGAACTATACTAATAGGTAAATCCCTTTTGTCCAAAGAGGGCTTCCGTACACATAGTATTAGATTTTTTCTGCATCTGCTGATGTCATTTCATTGACTATTATATCTTATTGAAAGAATACCAGGAAGGCACTGAGCCGACAGAAACAACTTATTTCAGATCATATCTGCAGTGTGCTGGTAGGCAATTTAGTCTCTGCTATTAGACTATTCACCTCATTTCATTTTTGTCTCTCAGAACCTCTTCCCAGCTATCATGTCAAAAGATCATCTGCTTAAGCAGCATCCTTCATTGGTGAATTCAAACTCAGAATTCCAACTGAGCTCTAGGACTCATCTAAATTGTGGCATATCTGAAAAGAGCTCCATATAGAGCTTAGGCATCCACAAGGGAGTCTGCAAAACTTAAGCCAGTGAATCATCTTCATTAATCAATGAAGGCTCTGCCAACATGTACTCCAGAGAATTTAAAAAAGGCCACATCTGGAGTACTGCGTCCAGTTCTGGGCTCCCCAGTACAAGAGAGACATGGCACTACTGGAGCAAGTCCAGCGAAGGGCTACAGAGATGATGAGGGCACTGGAGCATGTCGCCTATGAGGAAAGGCTGAGAGAGCTGGGCCTGTTTAGCTTGGAGAAGGCTGAGAGGAGATCTTATCAATGTGTACAAGTATCTGAAGGGAGGGTGTCAAGAGGATGGGACCAGACTCTTTTCAGTGGTGCCCAGCGACAGGACGCGAGGCAAC
>NW_020451178.1:136597-154655 GCF_003343035.1 Apteryx rowi
CTGGAACAGGTTGCCCAGAGAGGTTGTGGAGTCTCCTTCTCTGGAGATATTCAAAACCCGCCTGGATGCAATCCTGTGCAGTGTGCTCTAGGTGACCCTGCTTGAGCAGGGGGGTTGGACTAGATGATCTCCAGAGGTCCCTTCCAACCTCAGCGATTCTGTGATTCTGTGAATGAATTCAAGTAGATTTGATGACTCCTTCTGCCCCTCAGAGTCCCCAGCTAAACCCTAGTTTTCAGACAAACCTACTAAAATAAGACTGGGATGCTTTCACTATTGAGCAATATCGAGCAAATATGTATGCCGCTCATGTACTAAACATCTGCCTTTCTATTATGGGAACATTTCTCAAAGCAGCAGCAACGGCTGCTTTACCCTAGAAAGATACATTGTCACTCATGTGAGCAAGTCTGTTTTTGCCAATTCACTACAAAGTTTGATCTGGTTAGCAGAAACCTAGTTAGAAATAACCATTTTAAAATGGCCTGTGATTTAAACCTCTCTCTACAAACAACATGCAACCTGAGGGACTACCTTAACTGGTTTAATCCCAGCCATGCAGAAAGGGAACTTTCTAAAGACACACAGCGCATGGCTCTTAACATTACAACTACCTGAATAATGTATTAAGGGAATGCAAATGGGAGAATAACCTAATTTAAATAAAAATGAGAAAACATATTACATAAATATTAAGACGAATTTTCACCTTGGCTTTATTAAAGAGCTCATACAAGAGCTCTCACCATCTACAGAATACATCTCCCATGCCTTCCTGACCACCTAACTGCTACCAAAAAAGGCTGCTTGAAGGGAAGACAATATGGGATATGGGTATCTGGTGATTCAAAAGATCAGGCCTGAGCATTGATTTCTCAGGGAAGAGGAGTTCTACGCATAGGGGAGATTCTCTCACATGACCCTTCAGACACCTGTCCAATTATTACATGCTAACTGAGGAGAGAATTGAAATGCTGTTTAAGTGATTCCTTAAGGACCTCCTACAGAACCCAGAGCTCTTTAAAAGAGAAGACAGGCCAGTTTGCTGTGATCTGTGCTCTGTAGGGGAGACATAGTGCTGTGATCGAATCTTGAAGTATTTACCTTGCAGTGGTGTAAATGTGCCTAGCAAGACACTTCTATTGTAGAAGTAGAATATTTTATGCTTTCAAGAACTAGAGTCTCTCCATTAATTTCAGCCAACTGGATCCACACAATGAACCTTACAGAGCTAGATGATTTAGTCATGCTTCTCTAATATTATATCTGGCTAGGAAGAGAATCCAACCAGTGGTAGAAGTTTAAAAATATAGAGATTTAAGTTTTTAAGCAAAAAAAAAAAAAAAAAGATTTAAGAGGCGAAAAAGAAAAGGAAAAAAGATTGAAGCAGCAAAGTTGTCTCATCAACACTTGTGTTGGCACAACCATTCCAGCTACATCTTTCCTGAGTTTCCTCAGGACTGTTGGCACCACAGAACTAGTAGACAGGACCCTTCTACCTTGGTCCAGCTCTGCAAGAGGGCTTTTTTGCATTTTTCAGTTTTCTTTGGTGATAAAGAGTGATTAGTTGCTCTACTAGAAAAACATGTCTTAAACTCTATTGCACTTTATTAACCACTTGAAGTTACCTGAAATTTTTGAAGGAGACAAAACAGAGAACAGAACTTCCTTTGGGTACTTCAGAGGGTCCTTCTACCAACTTAAAGATTACATTGTTACAGATTTAATTGGTGTTTGCTTGGTTATATAGATATTTTAACAAAATCTGAAGGAAAAACATGGAATTTTATATTGAGTTGCATGTATGCAGGAAATCATGTAATCTAGGAAGCAGTAACAAGATCTTAGCACTGTATCTAAAGCCAGATAAACTTCAAAAGGTGTCAAGTTTCTTTTCTGGAAAAAATATCATCACCAATTTTCAGTTTTATGAATGGCCACAGGCCAAATAATTACAATTAACAGTAGTAAAACAATAATACAGGCAGAGGGCAATGCCTTTAGAATTCTAGATTTAGGATTATGAAGAACAGTCACTATTTTGAAATGGAAAGTAAAGATGAAAATGTTCAATTGTCTCAAGTAATAGAGAATCAGAGTTGTCAGTTTTTAAGAAACAGAAAATGACAACACAAAGACCCTTTTCCAGCAGGAGTGCAAGATTTTTGGCCCCAGTTTCAGCATTTGGAAATGCCAGTACTTCCTAATGTAACATACTGTCCTTAGATGGGCTCCTGGCAAGGGATCCTGAACCGGAGAGACTTTAGAAATGGATTGCAGACAACTAGAATGTCTAGGACTAATCAGCTCCTAGTAACAGCAGTTCAGACTCAAGGAATAAATAAATCGCAAGTGGAAGGCACATAATTTGATAACTCAAAGGAGTATACATGCTTCTCTTGATCTTAGAGTGGCATCGGATGCTCTGACAATGGCAAAGGCTGATGCAAAGGCATGGTGGTATATCTTTCTTCTGGGTAATATTTTATACTTGCTAGGTGGGACAGGTTTCCTATTTTTGAAATAAAAATACTTTTGCTATATCAGAGGCTTAGAACAACTAACCTGCCCCACCCCCATCTAATGCCATGTGAGATGCCCTATGGTATCAAGACATCCACACTGGGCTGGCATACCAGAGACAGAAGTAAGGATGATCTTTGTCCTTCTGGAGAGGCAGCTGAACCCAGGTGAACCTTTTATTTTGTAATGACATTTTCTTTTGATGTCATTTGGCATTGGTTTTAATGTGATTTCTTTTTCACTGCAATAACCAATAATAAAAGGAGAATGTGTGTAAAGATGTTGAAGTTCTGAGAATGCACTTGACAATGATATTCTACTCTCTTGACTACTGCTAAAGTGGCAATGGTCTGGCAGAGCAATTTAGCAAGCACTTCGAAGTCCCCAGTGATAGGCATTATGAAGTATCCAAGTATTAAGGTGAGCAGGACAGGTAGAAGTGTGCGTAGCTTTTTCCTCAATGAGTTCTAGTAAAATCATCAAGATATAGAAAATCCTGGAATACCTTAAAATTACGTATGAGGGAAGTGGATAACCCAAAGATTGCATATCATCTGGAGATGCCAAGGATTTGCGTCCTGGGGTGGGATAGACTCTCTTTGGAAAAGTTCATCACAGCCATAAATGGTTCCTATTTAGCTGGCAGCAGCACAAGCTGAACTGGTTGTAAAGTGAACATGCTCACTAAAAAAAGATGGTTTGCATGACACTGTTGTGGCTCATCCTAGCCTTAAGAAAATCAACAGTGCTGACAAAGGACAAATCTTGTTCAGAATTTTACACTAACGAAAAGAGTATTTTGCAAGGGGTAGACAAACATTGGGATCATACACTGTCTTTCCACACCTAAAATATGATAAATTACTCTAAAATCAGATAGGCATTTGAGGTTGGTATGCAGAATTGTGCATTTTGACACTAAAATATTTTGCAAAATACCTCGCAAATTATAGGCAACTTCAGAGAACTTGGAAAGATGTTGTAAAAGAAAAGTGTTCTTAAGTTTTGTATATTTCCCTATACCAAATGGAAAGATGTAAGACAGAGGATTCCAGAAGTGAACGTCTATTGAAGTACACACTACAAAGTTCAGTTTTGGTTCTATGAGACCTGGGACTGTCTACAGAACAGGGTGCACCATTTAGATGTCTTCCTCAGGGAAGGAGAGACAGGATTGCTAGACTGGTCAGGAATGGCATTATTTTAATATTAAAAGGCGAGGAAGAAAAAGGAATTGAGCGCAAAGTCAATCAAAACACGAAAGGATAAAGACATCAATCTTTACTTTTACATCTCTTCTGTGAGATCGTGCTCTAAACAAAAGAAAGTGGACTTGTTGATTTATAAATACAGAGTTAACCCCACTCATTTTACTGAAACATGGTAGGAAGATTCATATGAACAGAATATTAAAATCAATTATTCTAACCTATTTAGAAAGGAGTGAATAGGGGAGAGGGGAGGAGACGCAACACTTAAAATCAGCAGTTTTCAAACCACATCTCAGAAACAAATTATGCCTTGGTTTTCTAACCCCCAAAATCCATTATAATAACAGAACTACTAGCTCCCTAATGTCTCAGCCAAATACTCTCCGTCCTCCCCAATCCTACATTAATCTCAGACTGTTTCAGTCTGATGTAAGCCAGAGCTTTCATGATTGCCACTACCAAAATATCCTTGGAATTTCTAAAAATAGAAGATGAAATTTTTCATTCTGATAATGCAGGAATTTGATTTTAGTTAACAGATGAAGAGGCACTGATTATAAAACTAGACTATCGTGGTATCTAGATTACAAGTGATAATGACTTGGATTATACTTAGTACGTGCCAGGAGAAAAAAGACCCAGCTAGAAATTATGCATTCTCTCTGTTTGTTAGGGTCAGTAACACAGAACTGAAAACTATTATGCCCCAGGTCAGTTGTGAGAAAGAATTTAAGCAGAGGAACATGAATCTCAATTTACATCTGTCTAAGGACGCTGCTTGATATACAAAAAATGCACAATCTCATAAACAAGAAAAATAAGCATGTGAGTTTAAAGGAAAAAGAAAATGGCTAACATAAGTAACTTTAAGAATTAAAATCAGTAAATGGAAAAATGGTAGTTTGTAGCAACAAACACATCTTAAACTATGAATTAGAGAAAATAGATAAAGAAAGAAAAACAAGGCAAAGAAAAGTGCATACCAGCAGAGTTAAGGACAACAACAACAGTCATTTTTAAGCTGTATCAGGAAAAAAAATCCCTAGCATGGCATTGGTCTAGTATTAAATAGAAACAGTAGAACAGTCAATAAAGATGCAGGAAAAGCATGGCTAAGCAGTGAACATCTTACTCTATATTTGGAAAAGCAACAGATAGTATGGTTGCATCACATCATTAATAAGCTCATTAAGTATTTCCAACAGTATAAACAGAAAGCTGCAAAATGGCAGCTTTTAAAGCTAGACATACTAGAATTCATCAGACCTGGATAACTTAAACACAGAAGTTTTAAAAACAGGTAGCTGAGAAACTCTTTAGATGACTAGTTGACTTTCAGTAACCCTCAGAGCACAAGGGTAGTTGTAAAGTAAATGAAATAAAGTTAATGGTACACCAATGCTTAAAAAAGGGAAGCTAGAATAACTGATTTTTTTTAAAGTACTGGCAGTGTAATGCTGATCACTGCAGAATAATTGAGGATCTGACATTTTTCCCTAATGTCCTAATGGAGGATTCAATGAACAACAAATAAAAGGAGGGCAAAATAACTATTACCAATTCAATTTTGTTCTTTTTGAAAAATAGAAGGTATATTCACTAACACCCTAGCTTTCTCTGGTAATCTATCCAATAACAGTATAGTTTTCCCCGGGAAGAATGCAATTCTAGCTGAAAAAGATAACAACTTTGATATGGTGAAAAATAGAATTCTGTAAGTATTTTTTGACTGTTGATTTTGAGGCAAGCATTCGAAGTTAATAAAGCTCTGACAAAGATTAAAACTCATTAACTGACAGGTCTCAAAACACAATAATACGCAAAGAGTCATCATAAACAGGTGAGTTTCTTGCGAGGTCTGAAGCATACAACATAGTGAGACTACTCTATTTAAACATTTTATCAGCAATCATGGAAAAGACAGAGTCTTCCATTATAAGATTGGCAGAAGACACAATCATGTGAGTTATAAAGAATGTACTGGAAAACTCATTCATGCCAAGTAATTTGGCTAATGTAGCTAGCGTAGTGCAAGAAAGTAATATGATTTAATTTTGTTAAATTACAAGATATCTTGGAAAGAAGAAAACAGGCCAAATTTACAAGATGGAGAACCTGAAAAGTGGTAACTTTAAGAAAGAATCAATGGCCAATGGTGAACTAATCAGTCTAAAATTAGCTTCCATCTTGTATACAATGAGCTCCTAAATTAGGAGTTACGCTTTTATTTGATACATATTCAAAAAAAATACCAAGTCCATTCCAGAGCCCCCAATTAAAAAAAATAATTAGTGAGTTGTAAAGGACTGTTGGAGAAGATTCACAGAAATTAAAAAATTGAAAAAGCCTGAAGGAATTTAATACACGTTGCTAAAT
The DNA here is from genome assembly GCF_003343035.1 of Apteryx rowi. Taxonomy (NCBI): domain Eukaryota; kingdom Metazoa; phylum Chordata; class Aves; order Apterygiformes; family Apterygidae; genus Apteryx; species Apteryx rowi. Next base: position 142,708 of record NW_020451178.1, read on the forward strand.
ACATAGCAGAATTAAGGGATAATTTGGACACAATCTCAGAGTATCTACACTAAGAACAGAAGAGTAATTGCTAGATTTTCTTTGATCCAGTAAATATGGCTGTAAGCCATATATTGAAACATACATTTACAGAAGAGTTAGCAGAAACATACATTACCAGAAGAGTCAGCAGTCTAACTCTTAACGTAATGACATAACTCCCATTGAAATCCTCTTGTAAACCTGAGCAGTGTAAGCCTGAACAGTGTAAACCTAAAACACGAGATGTATAACCTACCAAGCACCACCTCAGTCTAGACTGAAAAGAACACAGAGAACACTTGGGTCAGTTTTATTGGAGATGAAGGGAGAAGAAAAGTCTTCCTTTCACAGTTCTGTGTCTCCCAGGGCTGAGAGGAAGGAAAGAGAGAGAGGAGAAAGAAGGCATCATTCAAGCTATGGTGCAGAATAGAGAAGAACCACCACCCCACCCCAACATCCCACCCCCCACTTAAAGGAAACTTTCATTTCAGCTACACCAAACACACTTCCAGTACATTCGAGGTCCAACCCCAAACAGTCCATTTATCCTTTCCTTTCCTATATGAATATCTCCTCTGGCCACCTCCTGCCCAACTCATGGGGTTTGCTGCTATGACACAGTTCACTCCACTTGTGTAATAGCCTCCTCCCCTAGGCTGTGCCTGTCTTTCCTACTTAAAATGTGCTTGCTGAAAGGGCTTTATAATCCACTCTTCCACAGCGTGCTGTACAGTGCCTAGCAGAAGAGGAAGTTATTGCTGGTTACTTTTTAGGTCTTTTCTTATAATAGTGCCATGCCTAAGAGCTTTTCTAACTTGTGTTCACTTACAACAGTCCTGAAGGAATCACGAGTCAAGCAAGTATTTCTGGAGTGCAATGCACACCATTGCTGCTTCTTCCCACCCCAAAATGCAAGAGATGTCAATAGAGTTAGCTAGCTCCCTAGTGATTCACATCTGGGAAACACTCATTTAGAGCTGATTTACACTCTGTGTATGCTGTTCCATCCAGTGGCACAGAATTCCAGCATCAGAATGTGTCAGGATTTGGATTTGGCCCCTGATTTGATAACATTTTTCAGTTTAACAAACTATAGCTAGGAGCCATGCTATGAGAAAGCAGGATTAATATATCAATTTGTGGCATGTAGTAGAATAAGGATTGATACTTTTGCTTGCAGTCAATCCCTTTGTGTTGCACAGGATGGTTCATCTTGGAGATGAGTCAGAGCAGTGTGGGGAAGGATGCTGCTGTTACAAGATTTCAATTTTGTTGGCTGCACAAGCAGGAGGTTACATTCTGAAGGCAGTATTCTGGGATCCACATCCAAACAAAACTGCTTTTATCTCTGCCACTTGTGCCTAGTTCATCTCTCCATGATCCTTTATCCCAAGCATCTCAGCTTATCTGAAATTACCACAAAATTGTTCCACACCTCCATCTTCTTTCACAATCTTTTCTTACCATGGTACTACTCCCTAGCTCCAGCTCCTTCCTTTCTGAGAATGCGACAAGATTCTTTTTCAGAATTTCCTGGGTAAAGGGAAGGCAATTTTCCTGATCCTCCCCCAGTGAGTCCAACAAAACTTGGAAACAACAGTTGAAAGGAAAACAAATCTTTTCATCCATGCAGCTCCTAAACTCACTCTCAATGAAATTTTCCAGAAAAAAAAAAAGTCAGCTTGATAAACCTAGTATGGGAAACGCTAGCATGAACAGTTTAAGTTTGGAAAGTGAAACACTGTTTCATATTTGGTAGTAGTAAAAGACCTTCATTACACATGACATTACCAACCTTAATAGAAAGCGAACAAAACAAACAGGTACATGAACAATAAAAGATACAAACCTTACATATATACAATGCATATATTGTAGTCAAGCACACTGCAGTTTTAGGTGTTGTCTTTTGGAAAAACTGTACATGATGATTTAATCTGATTTATTATGAAATCTGTTGATATTTTACAGGAAACTTAACATTTTCGCTCCCATATACATGAAAATTGTTTTTTTTTCCCCGGCATCTTTATGAGGGACTCAGCTAATGACATTTAATTAAGTGCTAGACTTAGCACAGAATTACAAATCAGGACTCCTACTTTCTGATAACTGATTTATTTTGTGAACCTGATCAAGTTACTTAAGAAACAGACTCCCACAGATCTGGGAATTTGTCATCCACATATCCATAAAAACTGCCCTTATCCTCTTCAAACTATAGAAGTTTGAAGAGTGATACAAAACACAGCACAATAAGATGTTCAAAAAACTGAAGGGCAATAATTTAGAACAGACAAAAGGAATTATTTTAACATGATATATAATTAGCTTGCAATATATCAAAAATAGTAAGTTAAAGTTGCTTGACTTAAAGCAGGCACTACAGACTGCTGTACAGAAATTTAATAAAACCCATGCATTTTAGTAAAGGCAATGTGTAAGACGACCAGAAACATGGGTATTAACATTGCTATTAATACCATTAACAACAATGCTAATATCCATGTCATTAAAGACCTATATTCATGTAGATATATTTTGGTATACTTTGTATGTTCAAAAATCATTAAAACTTCAGGAACCTCATTTACAATCTCACCAAAATCTGACACACTTGCGGAAATCCTACTGTGTTGAATTCTATAGCAGAGGAGAGAACTTAATTCAATGAAGACAAAAATGTTCCTTTCAGAAGAACATTTCACAACTCTGCGTTCTGTGCTACCTCTATACTTGTTTATCCCTATTACAATGAAAGCTTTGAATGCACAAACTGCAAATGGGCCTTAAGTGAATACTCAGGACCAAACTTCTGCCGAGAGAGGCAGGATCTTAATGCTCGTAGCAACTTGATCAATCTTTCAATTTGCTACAGCCAGACCGGAAACTGAGTCCAAGCAAAAGGTCAGAACAGGCATTTTATATTCACTGTTAAAGGAGGAGAGGGAAAAAAAAGTCTTTGAGGAGTAAAGTAAGCAGCTAATGAGACACAGCACTGACAGCTGGAATTTAATAAGTATCCACTTCACAAGGAAAATTGGTCTTAGTAATTAAATACAGGTATCATGCAAAGCTTCTGCTTAGAGCCAGACTTCAAAATCCTTCTGTCAGTAGGACTGAAGGAGTTTTACATCCCAAGCAATATAAAGGTGACTTCGTCTGGGAGGCTAGTCCTAAATGAAGAGGGTTAATTGCATAACATTCACAGTCATGTCAATTCCAAAGGGACTCGTTCAGATAGTAGTCTGGCATTACTGAAAAACAGACTGCAACTAAAAAGACCTGTCATAAAGTCCGCCAAAACCTGAGACATATAAAATGTTTATTAGTCATTGCAGAACTGAAATGCAAACAAGATCTTTTTAGAAGGATCCAAAATTCTTTTTGCTTCAGGTCTATAGGGCCATAAAACTCTACCTGAGAAAATTTTAAACAATCTTCTAATTAATCATAGGATTTTATAACCTCTCACAAGCTGTAAGTAAAACACTAACAAGGTAGGGAGAAGGAAATCCTCTTTGTACTAGACCTGATTCCCAATCCTTCTGACATACCTCTCTGGATGAACCAGGTTAGGACTTAATACCAAACTACCATTATAATGGATACTAGCGCACACAGATGGTATTCTAGAGTTGCAGTCCATAAACGAAAGAGGGTACAAGTCTCTAACTTACTGCCATTATCTGGGAGAGCAGAGTTTAATTATTTATCTGTAATTTGTGAGATCATCATCAAAATACAATCACATAATGTATTCTTAACATAATAAAGCCCATATCCCTAAAAAGATATCTTGATCCTCACTTAATTAGCAGTCCAAACAGAACTATGATGGTATCAGAAGAAGAAAGCAGTTTAAGCATCTTGAGTGTTTTTATCAGCTACATCAAGCAGATTTGCATTTACTCAGGTATGCATAACATACTTATACAGCTGTATTTACCTCAACATAAAAGAGCACTGATTCTACAAAACAGGTTTTAACCCACCTCATGGTACATAGGCACATCCTTAACTTTTTTTCCCTTTTGATTTCCAGCTTCCATGATCTGCAAGAAAACAAAGTATTCTATTGATTGGATTTTAAAATTTAAATAAATCATTTTATTTTTGTTATTCTCTTTCGTAAACTCTCCATTCACACTCCAAAATGGTGAGGAGTCATCTTAAGGTACCTCTGTACCTTAAGGTGGAAGCTTTGATGATTAATACCTTGAAGAAATTCTGTACAAAACCACACTGTTTACAGCAAGCGGACCAGTGTACACAGTCAGTTTTTCTTCTTCGATTTTTAACTTCTACAAATCAGTGTAGTTTTTAAAGCCTCTAATGGTGTTATCTCATAATATGGGATATATATAAATATATATCCCATTATGAATATGTAATTTGAAGTTACCACTTACCAGAAAAAGCTAACATCTCATCAAAAACAGAAATGGTATCTAGCCTTTGACTTGTTTCTAAAAGCTATTTTCTCAGAATACCTGTTTGAAAACGTCTTCATGTGTTATCACGCTGAAGAGCTTCCGCTGTGGCACCTGCACAGCAAGAGACAAGGCCTTTGTGTGGATTTCATCCTCAATTTTGTTCCCAACAACAAAAGCAATGCTAGGTTTCCAGTCATCCTACTTTCCAAAATAAAACATTTAGTCTATTAAAATACAAGCAAACAAAAATGCTTTTCTGCAGTTTCAAGGAGTAAGCCTGTAGAGATGATTACTCTCCTAAGACATAATCAACATTACCATATTTGTCACACTGACATAAACTCTGTACAACCTGAAAAAGCATGTAGTCTTTTGTCCCAATTCTTTCTACCATCAGATGGCAGCATTATGCTGTGGAAAACAAAAAACTTGTAACAGCTTGTACAAACCTTACTGGCAAATGCTGCATTTTATATTTCATATGATGCTCACGCAACATCATATAAAAAACAAGTAATTTTAAAATGTATTTGCAGATTTGACAGTTTGGTGAATGAACAAGAAGTATAAATCTAAATATATGTATTCATACCATTGTCATTATTTTCTGTAGAAAAAAATAAACCAATTTCAGTTCCATGATCCAGGGAATCAGAAAATGCCCAACTACTACTTTCTGAAAATCTTAGCATTATTTCTATATTTTCATGAGAGTATACTGCATATCCATGGCTCTTACCTGTTTTCACTAAGTATTCTGAACTAAGAAAATATATATTAATGGCAAGTTATAGTTCACTAAAATACAAAAAAATGAAAAACACTAGCAGTTTGCAAGCATTTCCAGTGAAATACGCGTATAGTATCATGAAAAAACAAAAACCCTGATTTCTGCATTAAAGAAATGCAGAACAAGAAAAGATTGTAACGTTATTTAGTGATATACATCCACAAAAGATTCAAACCAACAATATTTCAGAAACTTCTATTATTTACTCGTTGTCTTCTCCATTTCTCTCAGTTTAACCTACTGGAATCCCTTCCAAACTTTCATACTGTGAGTGCTTATCTCCAGTGCATCTATGTGTCTCCCTAGAGTCTTCTCTATCAGCATCAGCGATACCTAAACCAGAAGCACTTCTAATTGTTGTGCTTTCCACTCCTCACAAATCATCAAAATTTTTTTTCCACTGCATATCTGCATGTGTAATCTGCAAGGATAGCAATAAAGGTAAACATGGAAACAGTTTCAGTAAAATCAAGGCAGTCCCAGGAAAATGTCAGGCTAACCAGGATCAGGCTAAATAGAGTCACACGTCAGCCAGTGTGCATCATGGCAAAGAGAGTTTTTAAAGACATTTAAGACAGGATGGTACCTTTAGAATTTGGATGGAAATATTTTCATATGCATATACCATGTAAAATGTATAGACATATGTTTGCAAAAAAGAGGAGCAAAACCTGAGTGATGGTAGAGCAAGGGAAAAGACTTTTCAAAAAAAAAAAAGTTAGATGTAAACAACAGGAGTAGTAGTATTCTCTTTTTTTCAGTTTCACCATTTTCTTCTTCATTTGTTCCTTTCCCTTCTCTCAGCTGAAAAAACTTACTTTAAATGTTTGTAATTTGACTAACTGATAAAGGGAGAAAGAGACATCTGATGTTGCATGGGGGGAAATAGTTTACAATACGATAAGGTAACAAAGCATAACATCACACGAAGATGGCACAATGTGATTACACATATACACTTTTTTTTTTTTTCCCCCCAAACCACTAGATATTCATAGAAACAGAAAAGTGGGAAAGCCCACATGGGTCATTAAGTGAAACTTCATTGTCTGACAGATCCCAGCTTTCTCCATCCTCAGATTCCTGCTCCAAAATCCTATTCTCTAGCCCATCTCATATTTTCCCAGGCACTTTCAGAGTTATGTTTGAGTAATAAGAATTTCTCCTTCACAATACTTATGCATTCCCTGGGAAGGTAATAAAAGCAAGGGAAAGAGAGTTTTCCCGATTTCTACAGTGGTGCCTACCTTCACAGCAGCCTGTAACACCAAAGCAAAACATCAGGAAAAGTCCTGCTTGTGAAAAATTAACTTTTGAAAAAACTTACAATTTATCCAAACACACTCTCAGGGGTTCAGCAAAAGATATGCCCTTGACATCAGTGTGACAGCTCTGTCTTCCCCCTGTCAATTCCTTATTTCAAAGAAACAAGCTGCTAGAGCTTCTCGACAGAACAGCTACAACAATATTTATAGTATAGGCAAAACACTGGATAATATATTACAAGTAAAATAGCCTCCAAAAAGTAACTGGTAGTGGAATTTCAAGCACACCTAACTTAATTCTACAAATGTATATGCAACTGGATACATAGTCTTTTAGTGGAAAAATTTTAATACTATTAAGGATACATCCCATACACCCCTAGCTGTAATATGAAGAAAAAATATTTCTTTTATAAAAAAGATCCAATAGTTGGGAATTGGAGCTAGATGAATGCTAGGAGTAACAACATACAGTGTGACACGGTAAAATTATCCAGATTTCACAGTCAACTAATAGCATGTCCTCTATTTCTAGACTGACCCATCATTTTTCAGAAAAGCTGAGCATTCAGAACAGCAACTGAAGTCTATACGAACAGTGAATGTGCAGCATTAACATATAGTTTAAGGTGTTTAACTGACTATACTTTTTTCTGACCTTAAAAATCTATTATTTTTGCAATATTGTCCTTATATTATCAATACTGCAATAGTACCCTTAATATTCAAGGCACTGAAAGGATAGAAAAGAAACAGAGCCTGCTTCTACAGCTCACCACCTAAAAAAATTACAATGTAAAAATGAGAAGGAAACGAAGTAAAATGTATATGATTACTTTAAAAATATTTTCTCCCTCAATATAAAACTGCTCCTCCCCTTAGCTTAATTCTTTCAGATGTTATTGTAGAAGTGGGGCATGAGAAAGGACCTGAAGGAGGACAGATCTGTGACTTTAAGGCTACCTCAAATGAGGTTCCTAGCTTCAAGAACAGGACAGAGGGAACCATAACAAAAGCTATTGGAAAAGCATGGAAACAGTCTATGGAGGCTGCCATAGAGAGAGAGAGTATAGTACAAGCACTACCTACTATGCATTAAGCAGACCAAAATCCAGGAAGTAGAGAGAATCAACAACCTTGGTTCAAAACTGAACGAAAAAAGATTAATGTTGGAAAGGAAACATTGGTAAATGAATACAACAAATGGTTGGGCCTCCCTGTAATTCCTAACTGGAAGACATCAATTTACAATCATCGTCACAAATGGCACTGTGTCCCCCATTTTAAAACTCCTGGGCATGTCAAAAGTTAAAACATATTGAAATCCCTCTCAGTGTCAGAAATGACCATCTATGGGGAAGCTGGTGTACCCCTCAGATGAAGAAGCTCCGATCCTAATTTCTCTGAGAGCTCCATGTAAGCAGCTATTGGTTTTCTAAAATGCCGGTTGTCACAGAACACCTTTATGTGACCCGTCTTTTCCTGATTTAGTTCTCAAGCCTCCATCATGTCCCCATGTAATCTCAATTTTTTTTCAACCTGTAAAACATTTTGGCTCAGATATATGCAGTCTACATTTCCTATTTGTCACAGTAGTATTGGAATAATAGAAGTATTTCAAAAAACCCTCTAACTCCAATTCACGTTGAAAAAAAAAGCAGGTGTAGTCACAAAATTTTGCTTCCCCATAAAACATCTTGTGTTCTCTGCCTCAGTTGCTAGAAACAAAAGGACAACTGTTCTAGAGAAGACACTTGCACAGCAAAGTAAAGTGGGGTAAAAAATTTGGCCACTTTTGCAATGCTAGTTTCTAGACTTCTTTTGATGAGAAAAGCACCTCAGGTCATCTCAACCTCCCTTTTCAGGTAATATGACTATCTGACATTCTGCAGTGTCACTTATTCTTGCGGTATTTGATTTTTACTTTTTCTTAAGGCCACAACTAATAGGTTCATTTCATTACACCACAATTTCAAATTTAACTGTAAGGGCTGAAGAGAAACATCTGAAAACATAAACCCCAAACACTTAAGCATCAAAAGGCAAGCGTTCTTGTATCTCTAGATTTTTAGGTAATGCCTCAGAAACAGTGAGATTTAGTAGCGATTTATGAACACTTAAGACAACATTACCTCTGGCATTCTTTGCTTTCAACAATCAGAGAGCTTATAAGTCAGTAAACACAGTAGGCATTACTGGAAAAGGTTGCTTATCAGCCATTTTTGTAGCCCTGAGGCAGCTACTGCAGAGGGTAACACTGTCGAGAAAACTCCAAATCCACTTCCATTACTTGCTGATTGACACATGCCCATACTACCACTGGGTTCTTTTTTTAAGGGCCTGAGCTTTTGCTGTATAATTTGTGCAGATTACAGAACATCACAATTCAACTGAATGTCAATTCTTCTCCAGAAATAAAGGACTATGAGTAGTAAGCAAAAGCAGAATCCTCCTATTCAGAATTTTTTACAAGGCTTATTTTTCTTTCAATTTTCAGACCCTAAAATGGCAATAATACAAGAGAAACTGTACAGAAGCAAAGTCAGAGCAAAAAGCGGCCTCCGGTTACTATGCTTACTTATACTAGCTAATAACGATATATAATACCTAACAATTATTTCAATTGTTAGGGCTGCATTTGTCCAGAATTCACCTTTTACTCAGCAAATGTTGCCCTTTAAGTAGCACGCAGTTTAAAACTGACTAAGCATCTTAATTTACGTTTTGCAGTTTAATTCTCTGGTGAACCCAATCAAAATATCTTGATGAACATCTGAAGGACAACACAACCTGTAGCTCCATGTTCTTTTGTGTAGCACATTAGAAACAAAAAAAGATGATAACAGATATAAAAAACCATAAACTATAATGCGAAGTTCTGCCAAATCCATATTTCCTTTGTACATGTTTTTGAGTAGTCCGTTTGACAGCTTTCACGGTGTGTTTAGTAAAAAGCAATTGTTTGTTTAGTAAACAGTATTTAAATCATATTTTAGTTAGCACATCCGCCCATAAATTATTAACACTACCGGTAAAATGACTCCTTTTCAGACATCAGCCCAATAAAATTCTGCAAATCATAAACACACATTAAAATGCTTGGCCTAAAAGGAAAAAATATTCTCTAAACTGAGAAAAGTAAAAGATTTCAAAATATATTATACATGAATTAACAGGAGAGAAATTTATTTAATTGATAGAGTTCCTGTTATCTCCAAAATAATTTAAGATTCATAGAACATATGATATACAATGCTGAGGAGAAGAATGAAATAATTTGAGGAGTGTGGCTTGCGGCACCTATAACTAAAGTTGCTCAACACTCTCTTTCACAGGCAGTTTTCAATTCCTGACCTTTAAATTTTTGGGCTTAACTCTTCCATGCTATAATCTTATTTGGGGGGTTGGGGAGGGAAGGAGAAAAGATGGTGTGGTTTGGTTATTTGTCAGAATGAGGTTTGATTAAAAAAAAAAAAAGTCATGTTTATCCTTTAATTAAAAAAAACCCTTTATGATTAAGTAATTGAGACATTCAATTCCCTCCATGTTCAAGAGGAAGGAACCAAAATTTGGCAGCACAGACACATTTGTGTCAAGGATGTGCTTTTACTATTTACATTACATTTGGCCATACTTGAGGAGTCTCAATTCACATATGTTCAGAAGTGATTTGTTAGCATTTGACAGTTTTGCAAAAAGTAGGCTCCTGCACATGACTCTAAGAGCTGAATCAGAATTTTTAGCTGCTGCCCAGCATCAAAGCTTGAGCTCAAACTGGAGCAGGAAGACAGTTTTTCCCATGTTCTCAAGGCTCTGTCTGATAGCATCTAGACAGCGAGACAGAGAGATTGGAATTTAACTGGAACGTAAAATGGTCTAACAATACCAAATTAAGAAACCAAGGAATCTTAAATCAGCCCCCTTAGGTATAGACATTATGATAACCTTTAATTAGATGATCTCATATTTTTCTCCTATGCAATTCCTGCCCCATTCAGTGAACATCTCCCAACATTTCTTTCCATCTGCCTCAACGGGTGGTCCTGAATAAGCCTAATTTTGGCATCTCCTAACTTTTGAGCACTTTAGTTCCTTTTAAAATATTTCAATATAATTATTTGTATTAAAAATATATAATAAGCTGTACGTAAAAGCAGTAGAAAAAACAAAGCACTTTGTTCAGTGAATTCTCTGGACAATATCCACAACCACAATAAACACCACTACAAAAACATCGCTAATTGGTGTCTTGCTAATAAGCTCAGGAAAAAGGTCAGGAGCTGGCTAGGTGATGGAGACTGAACCTCCACTCCCTTCTCATGCTTCGGGGAGGTTCTCCTAAGGCAGGGATGAGATTCACTAACGAGAAAGAGCTCAGGTACCTCTGAGCTCTACTGAATAGGTATATTCTAGGGAAAAATGGGAAACAACAGCCTTAGCTGAGCAGCACTTACTTTAAAAAGTGATTTTGCTTGGTTAAACTTACACTATACGGCTCCTACCAAATCCAAATTAAGAAAAAGTAAGGATGTAAGAGACTTTTTGACATTTGTGGCATGTTTGGTAAATTGATTAACCAGTTTAAAAGCTGCCTCCTGAATTCAGAAATCCTCACACTTACCAGCTGCAGGTGCTAAAAAAAAAAATGGGGAGGGAGACACAACAGGAACCCAACAAACAATGAGGCCATGGAAGTCATTTGTCTCACTTGCAGAACCAGTGCTAGATAAACATATGTTAGATAAATATTATTGTTTGCTAAACTACTGCCCTATTTTGAAACCAAATTCTTTCTTGCAAGTTAAGATTTATTAGAATTACATTGCTTACACAGGACCTGGAAACCTAGATATGCTTTCAGATCCTCACACACTGTTTAAAAAAAAAAGTGCCTTTTTGCTACACACACTCAAGGAGGAAAATTATAGCTTCAAATTTTCAACGCTGCAGTTAATGCTGTGTCAGCACCTCCATCAAACCTCGTTGTTCAGCAGTTTATAAAAAGTTCACCCCGAGCCAAAACTTGGCATTCAAAGTCCCAGAAAGCATCAAGAAGAAAAAAGCAAGCTATTTGGCCGCTTTTCAGTTCTTAGAGGTACTTGAGGGGGAGGGGGGAGCTTAACGGCGCGTCGTGTTTATTTATGCACCTCCCCGGGCTGAGCCTGGGGTCCCGGCGCCCCCCGTACTGCAACACGCACCCTACAGGCCAGGCCCGGCCCCCCCGCAGCCCGCCCGCTCCCAGTAGCCCCTCCGCCGCCTTCACCTCTTCGAGGCGGGCGGACACCAGCGCAGCCTCCCAGCCCCTGGCCGCAGCTCCCGCGGCGGAGCCGCCGCCGCCACCGGTCTTGGGCCGCTTGGGGCCCATGGCGCCGCCGCCGCCGCCGCCTCGCTCGTTCGGTCGCGCGCGCCCCCCCCACGCCGTCGCCGTGGCAACCG